>NC_056727.1:1061574505-1061652555 GCF_019279795.1 Protopterus annectens | reverse complement strand
AATGTGAAGGTGGTGGATGTCCAGGTTGCAAGTGGACTTCATTAAGAAATAAGATCGGAAGGCATCAGTTGTTCAGTAACGGTAACGCGGCACAAATGCCGATAACGCAATTGCGGTAACGGCTGAAATATAAAGACAAGGGTATTGTACAGTTTCAAAGCAGAAGAGTTTTTCTTTTTCCGTCTTTTTTTTTTTTTTTTTTGGCTGTATGTATTTATTTCATTTATTCCTGTTAACCTTAACTTGGTGAATGTTAGTGCAGGGAATCGCACAAGGTATACCTGCCACAATCAATCAATCCCCCTCAGCAATTTTGTTAAAAGAACACTAGAACGTTGGTGAAAAAGAAGGGAAAGATAGATCGAGGAGGGACAGAAAAATCAGAAGGAACAAGTGTATTGTTCTTTTTGTTTTTGCGGGGGAACAAAATAAGAATAGGACAGGTTACCAGGTGATTTACATGGGCAGGGACTGACAGTGACGTGACAAAGTGGGAGGTAACTGACAAATGGGCTGGCAATGTTTAGTTCTCGGTCCGAAGTTAAGATCTTGATTTCAAATGAGCCAGTGCCCCTTTAACACACAAGTTAAGAATGAATAGAGAAATATGCAACTGTTGTTTAACTATTCCTGTTGTAGCAGGTGTAAGTATAGTGCTGTAATACAGATGGTCCTGTGTTCTAATAAAAGAAGTGCAACATATTTTTGCTGTTGTGACAGTTCAGTTTATAGTAATGAACAGGAAAATATCCATGTGTTATTCTGATATTCCTGTGGCAACAGGTGAAAGTGTAGGGCTGCCATACACATGGTCCTGATTTCTAATACAGGGAATTCCAAACATTTTTACTGTTGTTCCATTTCACAATATATCAAATCTCACTTATAACACTTTATACATAATTACAAATAGTGGAGCCAATATGAATTATATTTAAGAGTGATAAGGCACCCTTACTGTGTTTTGAAGGTTCAGATGTATGACTGAGGCTATACTGCCTACTATGTGTCTATAAGTATAATTCTGATATCTGGGCTTGGATGTTCTTCACACTTAAATAAGACACATATATATATATATATATATATATATATATATATATATATATATATATATAGACCTTGTCATGCCACACACACACACACACACACACACACACACACACACACACATAGTTAACAACTCAATCTGTTATCTGCATTTATAAATGATTCATGACTATGTCTGAGAAGCAAGTCTTCTAAAAGATAGAAAATCACCCGCCGGGGAAGAAAATGTTTTGTCCCTTGTGCATAAGTTTAAAAATCACAATGTGAAAAAGAATTTTACCAGTGTATGAAGTCAAACAAACATGCGTCAATTCATGAAATTTATGCCCACAGTACCTGTCTGCAAAGTTAAATCACCTAACAGTTACATCCCCCAAACTAATGTCAAATGTCAGATTAACCTTCCAATTTCAAAAATAGCTTTCTTCTTTATTTGACATTTTTAGTCCCAGCTTAACATCACACAAATGTGGTTGGCATCTTTGCTTCAATTTGTGCACTACCAGTAAACAAGATGACAGGAACTGGCAAGAAGTCATTATTTGCTATTGCACTGCTTTGGGATTAGACATGTCTGGTGTTAGAGGGAAAGGGCCCAGTTTAGGGAACAGAGGTGGGGTGTTCAGGAGTCCTGAATATTTATTGGAGTCCTGGTAATGTACAACAGCCAAAGGCTTCACAGGGTGACTATTCTGACTACCAGTATAAGTCTGAGGCTTGGTATAGTCTGGCTAAGGCTGTGTCAAGTGTGACTGGCATCCCACATACTGGACAGCAGTGTAGGCACCACTTCAATGACCTAAAAAGGCACAAGATGGATATAGTCAATGAGTGGTTGGATGAGTTTCAAACTAGCAATATCCCTCAGTTTTGTAGGTTTGCTAATAGAGAATTTATAATACACAGAAAGCTAAATATAGACAATATTGATTTTCATAATGTTATTGGGGTCTTTAATTTTCTTTTCACAGCTAATTCTGAAATAGATGTGAATAAGCAAGCACATGCTGATTGTCTAGAGAGACTAAGGAAAGCAAGTTGTATGTATGCAGCACATGAGAAGTATTACTGTACCTTTAACATTTAAAGAAAAATGTTTTTATTCCCTATACAGTAGTAGCAAAGTAAGCATGCATATCCTAACTGTAAAAGCAAGCATGCGTACATCAGTCTGTAGCACAAACCAACTATAGAAGTCAAGTGTAAGACTGTAGTCAGAAGTTGTGGATTCAAATACCATGAGTAACAACTATGCAATACTGCAGTTCTTTAATAGTGTTATAAAAATTAAATTCTACACACATAGCATAAACACCCTGCTGTATAGCGTAATCTGTATAATTGGACCAGGCATATATGCAATATCTTCACATTGCAAGGATTATTTTGAGCAATCCATAATTATAGTTTTTAGTTGTTAGGAAGTATACTTAAATGTAAAACTTCAAATAAAATAGTTGTATTATTGTGATAATACATTTTATGTCACATATGATGGCACTAATGCTATCTGTTTTTTTTTCCTCACCACAACCCTTATCTCTTTTTTCCATTTTCTATTATCTGTCATCAAAATGTCTCCATGTCATCCATTTATAACAAGTCACTAAATACTTCAGAGCACAGTGAGGAAGGCCAACCCTAGTAGCTCAGCCTGTCCCTGCTCCACCGGCTCTGGCACTGATGCCCAGAAAATTTGGGTCCCAACCTGGGAGTACTATATCAGCTGCCCCTGTACTACACGCACTCCCAGGTAGCACTACCCTGGAAGTTGGTGCTGTGGTACCTTCTGGGAGTACTGGCAGAGGTGGAGATTTCATCACCCACTAGGAGATGCCATGGTTGGTGCATAGGGTCATGCACAGCACCATTAGTGTATGCCTACACTGGATGGAGAGGATGTTCTTCCTCATGGTCGGTAGAAGGAGAAGATATCAAGCACTCCAGCAGCCAGTGGAGTAAGTGGACAGTGGTGACAGTCCTGTGAGTGAGGACTAGATTCTTGCTGTCCACATGTTTCATGGGCATGGGCTTGCATTGTTCCCTCCCTCACCCCAGTTTTGGTGCCCCCCCAACATTTTGTGTCCCTCACCATCCCTATGTCTTGTCTTGTTTGTCCTGTTTGTTTGCATTTGCTTCTTCACCTACACAACTTACTTGACCCAGAAATACCAATGTCCCTTACTCATCATTCCTCTCCTACTGAAGTTTAAAAAAACAGGCACGTGTCCAACAAAAAAATCTATAGGTCTCCATTTCACACATGTGCCTTCTTGACAGACTTGATTTGGTCCAACTGGCTATACAACATGATTTTGTTGTTGGCACTTCTCTTTTTGGAGGTGACAGTCCAAACTCAGCTAATATTCTGTACATATTTTCATTTTACACTGTTGAAAAAATGGATAGCTATGGTTCTTTCCTACTTCCCTCCTGCACATTCCTATATTGCTTTCCCTTTGTTCTTTCCCCAGATTGTCCCCCATTACACCACTTTCCTGTCTACCCCATTTTAACACCTATAATCTGTTCAAAAAATAAAATCATATACAACACTCATAAGTAACAAAAAAAAAAAAAACAATGGAGCCCTTCACTTTTTGGCCTCTATGTTTGTACAGAGTTTGGTATCACACACCAATGCCAAGCAGCAGTGATCTGCTCTTCAGTAGAGTGCTTACCTCCATGCAATGCCACTTAAATATGCTGCACTACATCAACACACAGTAACGCATGGTGTATGTGGTGTGAAGTATAATTTCATTGCAGTATCACTACTTATGTAAAAGTATTACATACACCTGGATTCAAACCCTATATCATCTGGGCTCAAAATGAAATGTGTCAATGCATTTACACCTGCTGCCACAGAGTCGGCTAAGCAACTGGTGTGTTTCACACCCTCAGTACTGAGAACTCTAAGAATTTCAACAATGAGGCTCACTTTGCACACTGCTTAACTATGTGCAAACCGGGAAGCAGTAGAAATGTGTATCTCGCATGTGCAGACACTTTGTCAATCATTGTGCAAACCCACTGCTTGGCTGTGCACTATGCAAACTGGATAATAGCATGTATTACTTTTATTTACTGTCCAGTTAGTGTTCATGCCATGAAACTACATGTGGAAACACTAACAAAATGAAGGCAAAATCTAAGAAAAAACACATATTTACAATACAGCCATCTATTACCCCCCCCCCCACACACACACACACCCATGGACTACAACCTTGGTCTCTCAGTACTTATTCACTATTATATCAACTACACTACATAAATAAATAAATGTCTTATATATTATGCACATCTTTAAATGACAATACACATTCATATTTTCCAATACTTATAGTGTGTGTGTGTGTGTGTGTGTGTTTGCATATAGTTTGTAAAGCTGTCTCTTAAAATATACCAGCACACTGGAAACACAACCACCAAATGCTACTCATTGCATACCCATCAGTCTAGTAACATGCAGAGCTTTAACATCTTGACAGTTGGACATGGTTAGCTATCAATGTCATGTTGGCCTCCCAACATCTTCTCTCCAACATCTACTGCTGATATCATCCACTATAAGTTGTCCTGTAGCTTTGTAAAAGTCAGACTTGTGCCATGGCACTGCTCTAAAATACAGAGTTCTCTAATCTGCATACTTAGATAGGAAAGGGTTCACTTCTCACTGCAGTCAACTGGGAGGTGTGTGTGTGTGAGTGTGTGTGTGTGTGTGTGTGTGTGTGTGTGTGTGTGTGTGTGTGTGTGTGTGTGTGTGTGTCTCTCTGTCAAGTCAGAGGAGCATAACTGTGTTTCCTGCATTACCACTCCAGTCCTATGGTTTGCCAATATTTTGACAATTGCACATGCCTAGACATCCATTTCATGCATGCCTCCCAAGATATTCTCTCCAACATTCACTGCTGATGTCGACCATTATAACTTGTTCCACAGCCTTGTAAAAGTCAGACGTGCTGTGGTGCTTGTGTAAAATACTGAGTTCTCTGGTGTGGGTACTTAGATAGTTAGGGGTTCAGATCTCACTGCAGTCAACTGATATATGTGTGTGTGTGCGTGTGTGTGTGTGGGGGGGTTGTGCATTTGCTTGACATTAGTGAGAGCATTTTAGACCAGCATTTGGGGCACTGTTATTACCATCTTCCTGTCACCAGACTCTGCTAATTTCATCAGCCATTGAAAACATGCTCACGGATGTGAACACTTAATGAATGGCCATTCACTTACTTATGTTCAATGAACAGCCATCCGCTGAAATCAGTTTTGGATGAAGTAATATAGATTTGAAGGGTGTACATCAACATCCATCCATCTGAGTTGGGGGTGACAGCACCTGATGCATGCATATATAGACACATCCTGACTCTCCTCATCTCTGAGGTAGACCAACCTATTATCATGGACCTTTTCTAAATGGGCACTAGTAATATCCTAGCTGTGTGCAAAAGACATGTGTGGGTTCTTAATGCTTCATCCGTGTCTATTACATCTGCATGATGACAACACTATCATCCTGTGGAAAGTTGACCAGGCCAAGGCATCTGACACAAGTCCACATTGTGGTATTCCCTCAGCACTGTCAGATGTGGCCATAAACACCTATATCACCAAGTGGATAGACCACTGGGTTGTATACATGGCATCTAAATATGTTTAAATGTGTGAAGTTAAATATATCTTGAGCCCAGAGATCAGGTCTATACCAGATGCATGTGTGATACTTGTTCCTGTGATGCACAATGTACATACATAACTTTTTGACAACATTGATGACATGGGTTGCATTCATGATAGTGTAGATTGTGCCATATATATGCCATGCATCACAGTCAGCTAGCCTATATTGATCATAATGTCACATTCAGGTATAGCAGAGTCCCTCCTAACACCTCCCACAGATGTTTCAATGCCAGAAAGGTGTGCTTGATTACCCTCATAGGTTGCTGACATGTCACAAAAGTTGTACAAACATATTTGTACAGAACCATCTATGATCACTCAGAATCACATATGTTATGTCAGAGACATGAGATTACTGGTGATATTATTATGATATTGTCTGTGATTGTGTCTGCTTCTTTTACTGTTGTCCATGAGCCTGTTACTGTGTCCCACTTGTTGGAGACCTCTGTTGACATTACAGCCATACTCAGGCAAATCAGTTTGTATGACTTCACAATATGCACCCAACCCCAATTATATATAAAAAAGTCAAACTCTGCTGCCCAAAAGTCAAAATTTCTGTGTAAACAAATAAATAAGATAAAAATCAAACACAGGCGCAGGAACACTTGTCGGCAGAGCAATACAGTCCACATACACGATTTCCAATGGATTTCAACAAAAATATAAGGCAGTTTTCACTTCACCATAGACAAATGCAAACTCCAAATGCAAAAATAACTTCTATTTATTGCTCCAGACACAAACTTGGCAAGCGCTTTCACCCGACTGGGCTTCTTCAAGCCAAAAAATTATATATAACCCATGATAGATGTCCTCTCCATTGTTCATGTCAGGATGCTTATATCACAAAGTCATCTTCTCCATTGTTATATCACCTTGTCTGACAGTCGCATAATATACATTTTCACTGTGCAGTCCATACTGTACCATGTCGATATGTGATTAGTGTTCCTGCTACAACTGTCTTCCAATCACATGCCCTCATCTGCGTTACATTATGATGTTTCACCTGTCCTCTTTCCCTGTGTTCATTCCTGCAATTTATCTCCTTGTCTTATTCAATACACACACTTCCCATAACTGTTGATTTTAAATGGCAGTCGATGTAGCCTTACGGATCATTTACACACCTTTTGTACAGAATGCCTGGAATGGGATTCCACAATACTTTGCACTGTATACACTGTCCTGTAATGTGTAATGTGTTTAGACCATATACAATGCTATATGATAAACCCTGGTAATCACTGTGGTATTCCACTCAACCCTGCTAACCTAGTTTGCTCTGAGGTAAACAGGTTTGCTGTCTATGTTGCTTTACATGGTTTCCTGTCTGGCAGCACCATTGTTAGCCATGAAACAGTGCTTGTTTATGTTTAAATGTGGTGCACAGCATGAATATGCAATCACCGCTGCTCACCACACAGAAAAGTAAACTCCATGCAGGTTTCACATGAAGCTTACATGAAGTTTATTGAATCCTACCAATTATTTTTGGAATCAAGTCATGTATTTAGTTCTAAAAGGTCTGTTTTTTATTGGTTTTGGAAGGAATGATGTGCTGGGTTAGACCTATAAATGACCACATCATATACACATAAGAGGAGCTGCAGCTGGGGTAGGTTGAGGGGTGGCTTATTTTTAAAAATGAAGAATAGTGCATAAAAGTATAGATCCTTGTGGGGGATAACTAATTTAGTGTAGGTAGTGTCTGATAGACTAGAGGTGATTTTTTTCTGTAAAAGAATTACTAGATAGGAGATTTTTCAATTACTGAGTAGTTTCTGGGACAATACCAATATCTAAGAGGTGGGTTAACAAAAGTGAGTGGTGCACAACATCAAATGCTTGGATTAGATTAATGAACACAGCCCTGGTTAGGTTCTGTTTGTCTACATTAGTTAATACTCCATCAGTTAGAATCCAGAGTTTTATCAAAGTACTTCCTCCTGCCCAAAGTCTGCATTGCTTGTTGGAGAACAAGTGATATTTTTAAGGTAAGTGGCATGTTGGTTATAAATCAGTTTTTTTAGGATTTTGAGGAATATTAGGAAGTACTGAGATGGGCTGGAATTAGCTGGTATATGTAAGTTTAGATTCTTTAGGTGCAAGACTCACAGTCTGTCTTCCATATTGTGGTATGGCATGATATTATTATCAACTCTAGGAGTGAGTGGTGATTTATTTTAAAATTACATCTAGTTGAGTTGGTTTTTACTTGGAGTAATTTCAGTTTTTCTAAGAATATGGAATTGTCATTATTAGTAGGACCCATAAAGTTTAGAATGACATCATAAAAGGATAATAATGTTTTTTTTTTTTTTTTTTTCTTTTTTTGGTGAGGTGTTATCCAGAATGATAATTAAAAGTGATATTAAGTTTGGCAGTACATAGAAAAAGACCAAAACATGGCATGTCTGCAGCTAGCTGAGTTTGGCTTTATTGGAATGAATGTACCCATAAAGACTTAAAAATTGAATATCAGGGGCATTCAGAAGTCATGTAGATAAAACATTGGTATCCCTTTAAGGTGTCATTTGTGTAAATACCATGGGCCTATACTAGAGGAGATTTACATTGTGTAGACTTTAGCTTGGCTGCTTCTTTCTTGAAGTTTTTACTGCACAGTTAAGATTAGCTGTTTTGGGGCATAAATGATGTCATGTACAGCAAACAGTTATAATGAGATAGAGGGGTGGGAACTGGAATAGTATGATGAAGGCTTTACTTCATTACATGTGTATAGATTTAGTTCCACATTAACTAAACACCTTAGCTGAACAAAAAAAAGAAAGTCCTATCAATAAATTTGAGAAATGTAGCCAGATGTGAAGAAAGTTGGAAAGAATTGTATTAAACAGTGACAGGTTTTTAATGTAAGGGAACAAAAGAGTTAGGGAGTACACTGCACTTGGCAGCAAGAGGTATTATTTGTAAATTTTCATGCAGATTAAATGAGAAAAGAGGAGAAGAAGAGGATAAATTTATAGCTGTAGTTTTGGAATTCATAGAGGCATGGGCCATTGAAGGGGAAGCAGAAAGAAGTAAGATAGCAAATGTAGATAAACAGAACAGTGGAAAGGAATAAGAACTGATTATTGCAAGTCATGTTGTGTAGGAGCATGGATTTTCTGATCACAAGAATGACAGTAGTAATTTGTACTAAGTAACATACCCATTCAAAGAGGACCTTTGTAGAAATGGTGTAGAGTAAGTCGAAAATCCCTCAGAATTAGAAAGATAGGATATAAGCCTAGCAGGGCAACAGACAGACACATACACACACACACACACACACACACACACACACACACACACACACACACACACACACACACACACTCTCTCTCTCTCTCTGGTTATCTGTATAACAACATACTTTCTCCACAAAAATGTGCAGCAAACAAAAATCCCAGTTGTCACCTGGATGGTCATACTTGAGATAAAAATAAAGGATAAGTACCGCATTACTGAGAACCTTGTCTGTTAGCCACTTATTTACAAGAATTAATAAAGAGAGAGAAAAAAAGCTTGAGTAATGTACAGTACCATCTGACAATGCAACTAAAAGTGTGAGTGAGAAGTTGGGACCAACCACAACTCTGATCAGACCCGCCTCTGTGACTCTAGTAGTCGAGCAATCAAATTCCTGTATAAATCAGGTGGAAGGTTCTTTCCTATTCTGGGAATGATTTTACCACAATACTGACTGTGGATATAAATAAGATAGAAGCTGAAGTTAGAAGGTTACCCTTGGAATACAACAAGCTTTGACTTTATAAACTGAAATAAGGCAAGCTTAGTCTCAATATGTGAAAACAAAAATTAATGAAATGTATTTATAAGACAAACTAAAAGCAAGCTGAAATCTTAAAAAAAATCACTTCAGTGAATGTATTATTATTGAAAGACACTGAGAAGCTATATTTATTTATGTGAAGACACTTTGAGTGCACTTAGAAGTCAACAATAAATAACAAGAGTAGCAAACAGTTTTATAACATGATTTACGGTGGTGTATAAGAAATTGACTACATTTGGGAACCAATATTGATGGTTTATAGAAAAAGTAACAATATTTTAACTATTGCAAGTTAGTAGTTATTATGTTATATGTCTAGACATGATATTAGTAGATAATGATTCAGCTCTGTGATGGTAATTTGGTTTTGTGGAAATGAATAAACATGCTAAAGTCACAGTCCACTGAAGGAAGTTAAAGTAAGATAATGCTCTAGATCCAATCCCAAATGCAGAGAAACCAGCAGAGATCTTATTACATCCAATCAAAATTCCCTCTGCCTTGAAGGTGCAAAGAAGCTTCAAGGGTAATGCTTCCCTAGTCTCTGAGAGACACAACAGTGGTGCTAAGCACTAGCAGCACCTGTAACATCTAAGGCAACATGTAGACAAAATTATGCTTGTAGAATGTAGCATTGTTCATTCTTGTTATTTTAAACCAACTAACATTTTCTTGCCAAGACTATTGATACAGCAGATTGAATTCCCTATAGTAAAGCATACATATAGAGTAAGGAATCAGCGAAATGCCTTAATTTATAAATATTTTTTTTTTTTGTTAAACAGCTAAGTAAAGTGGTTCTTCTTGGAGCCTTTCTGGTCATAACTTGTCCACAAGAACAAGAAACGGGAAAATTATATAAATATGTACAGTTTAGTTTGGCCGATCAACCAAACCAGAAGACTGTAAAAAGGTTCATGCAAGCACCTTACAAACAATAAATGGTGGTAAGAAATGAACCCTGATTATTAATTAGTGAAGTAGAGACCTTAAACACAGACAAATTAATGTTTTTAAATATCCTGAGTCAGGCTTTTGCTAAGAATACTTACTTGTTATAATACACTTGACAAGTTACTAAAATGAACAAAAACATAGACACTTCATGTTTATATGTTCTGTTAGTTGTTAGTCTTGGTAGTGGTGGTTGGGGCATTTGTTAGACATAGCAAGAAAATAAAAAAAAAAAGGTCCCGTTTGTTGTTTTTATATATGTGCACTGCATTAAATATTTGCAGTCAAAACAAATTTGATCTGTTTTCATATAATATATAGATATATGTATGTGTGTAGGTGTATATTTTGTCCATTACTGGTAACCATACTCGGGGGGGGGGGGGTTAATAAAGCCTATACATTTTTTTCCATGTAGGCATCTCGCTGCTCTGCTTATACTGGTATGAACATTTTTAGATTCAGTAAGCACTGCTGAGTGGGGCGCAAGCACATGCCAACACAGAAACTTCTGTGGCATGCAAATTGCCTCATAAGCAGGTGAATATCATGCAAATGAGGCAGATAGAGCAATACAGCAAGCAGACAGGCAGCTGTACAGACCCAATGTCAGTGTCCATAGTATACAGAGAATAATTCTGTGAATGGGAGTATAGAAAGACAAAAGGGGCTGTAAAATTGTAGCTATATGGACAGAAATGTAATTCCACATACACTTATAAGCCAAACTATTATCCTGTATGTCAGAAAAATTAAAGAAAATAAGTTAAATTAATTTTTATTTTTTTCAATAATCTGGGCATGTTTGCACTGCATGCCACAGTGAGCAAACCTCCTTTATAGAAAAATAAAAATAAAAAATACATAAAAAAAATAATATTATGTGACAGAAATGAATTATAGGACCTTGTCTGGAGTCCCTTCAATGGTGCATTGGTGCTGTTGCTAACGTAGTAGGACTATGAAGAGTGCAGGTTCCAGGCTGTGAGCATGGATACCTATGCAAATAAGGTGCAGTTACTGAATAGCAGAAAGGAGTAATCATATCCCCATATCCCCTTTATGTAGGCTTAAACCCCTGTTGCTGTTTACGCAGGATGTAGCTGACATCGGGGGAGGGGTGTCCACTGACATCTAAGCTCATTTCAGCTTAGGTCCATGTGTTTGCATGGGGCACCACCTGGCTGAGGGTGTCCTTTCAGGGGAGTGGGTGCACAAACTTCTAAGCTTTGTTTACCTTTGGTGCACATTTGGGTGGTGCACTACCATGCTGAGCATCTCTGAAAACAAAAATGTATTCAATTACTTTTGACTCTTGTTTAAGCTAAAATAGGGCCATTAAAGTATGTTAATTATATTGTAGGCAGGAGGAATGCATCATAGTTAGCCAATCACACATTCTGCACCTACACCAGAGCCCTATAAACTATGCGTACACCCTACATTCTGATGTTTCCCCAATACTCTGGACCATTGAAGTAGAAACTTAGGAATTTTAACTGAGATAATGCTAGGGGCTGCTGCAGGTCTGCCACATCTGTATGTGCTAGAGGCTGAAGTCAATGCTGTTGGTGCATCAGATAGATTCAGGCCTGATCTACAGTTTTGTTAACTGCTACATTCTAAAGGTAAGTCTGTAACCTACACAATACTTGTAAGGATTAGTATAATAGGCTGTCAAATGTATGGAATCTGCTGCTGTTATGCATGGCAATATAGCGAGCTATTTGGTCAGATTTAACATCCAAATGGGACTACTGATACCCAATCCAATAGTATATGTTCCTTAATATTCACTAGGCCACATGGTTGGAATATTCACTACATCAGTCAAGGGAGATGTTAAACAGTGGGGTCACATGATATGTGGACTACTGTCTATCCCTGCAGAACATGTGGTGGTGTTCCTCCAGACCAAACACAACAGTTTTCTCATATAACTGCTTTAACAGTAACTCATCAGTGGTATAACAGCAGTCCAGGCAATCTCAGGGTGGAGCAGTAACATAGAAATTGATCACACATTGTATGTCTCAATTAACGCATGAATAGCAACGTACATGTGTATGCTGTTGATTGTGTGATAAATTACTCCTCTCTGTCCGGCAGCTTGTGCAGCTCAGTGGACTAATGAAGTTAGCATGGGTGGTGATGGTCTAATCTGGAAGTATCCACATCTTTTGCATGTGAGGTATTATTATGCTGGTGTTTTCACAGACTGTCAGTCTGTGGTTTGTGTAACATTATGAACCTCTGTCACATATTGATTACATCACACAGCTGGAAAATACCATGGATGTTTTGAGTGAAGTGCAGTACTACAGAAACAGCAAAAGATGTAATTGCTTGTAACACACAAAATCCCGAACTGGAGTACAGGTAGTTGTGGGCTGGAGTCACTTTATAAGCACTGACAGTCCCACTGCACTGTGTATGCCCATACACTTAGTTAAAATGAGCACAATTCTATTGCCCCATCATCAGAATGACCTGATATGTATGTATATGTGTATATATATATATATATATATATATATATATATATATATATATATATGTGTGTGTGTGTGTCTATACATACATACATATATGTATACATATCTGTCTGTCACTATCTCTTTCTTACATACATAGCATATCTATCTGTATGTATTTTCAAAAAAAAAAAAAAAAAATATATATATATATATATATATATATATATATATATATATATATATATATATATATATATATATATATATATATATATATATATATATATATATATATATATATAGTTTATATATATATATATATATATATATATATATATATATAATCACTACTAAATCCCGAATGTGCAAAATACCGACGCCTAAAATCCCGAGACTACAACACCGAAAGACCATAATGCCTAAACTACAGAATACCAAAGCACCCAATCATGAAATCTGCATAATGGTGTTGTAATCGTAATGTACTATGTGAGATAATGCAGTGCAGTATAAAAGACTTACTGTCACTTGAATACACCGTATGACAATTAACAAGCAAAATATGTCTGACAACAGCTACAGTGCACCCGGAGATATCGGGCAATTCTACACTAGAATGCAGTCACAGAAATGTAGGGAGGTACTAGTAATCGAAGGATACGTGTATCACCTGGAAAGGAAATCTTATCCTTGGCAATACAACTGCTGCAAATATAAACGGAGTGGATGCTGTAAAGGCAGAACAGTGACACTATCATTATCTGAAGGTGAGCAACTTTTAAAGAGTATGCCCCACAACCATGCCAGAGATCCATTTGAAGTTGAGAAGTATAAAGTGTGCGGTACACTAAAAGAGAAGGCGTCTCTTTCCAGAGATGCACCTTGCATGCTAGTTGAAGATGCTATGTCATCTACATCCTTGGAATGTGTGCCAAGTTTACCCAATAAAAAAGTGCTATTGCAACAGATCAGAAGGGTTAGGAGTAAAACCAGTAATGAGACACACATCCCTGATTTAATGTTAGAGAGTCCAGATATGGCCATGTTCCCCTTTCAGAGTGGTACATTTGTTGAAAAGTGCATGGTGGATCCAACCTCCTGCAATACTGTAGTAGTCTTCAGCACTATCAATAATCTCCATGACTTAAGTGTAGCTACTATCTGGTTGATGGATGGCATGTATTTCTATAAAGGTGTGCTTTGCTGGCAATTATATAGTATTCATGGCATGGTGAAGTATGCCAGGTATAGCAAGTGTGTGCCATTATTGTATTGTTTGATGTCTAAGAAGTCCCTAAGGGCATATAACATGGTGTGGTATTGTGTACTATATTTATTATCAGTGCATGAGTTACCATTAACACTACAGTTCATTCTTTGTGACTTCGAAGTAGCTGCTATGAAAAGCATTAGGTTAAATTTTGCAGACATAAAGTCGAAGGGTTGCTTGTTCCATTTTGGTTGAAATGTTTGGAGGAAGGTTCAGCAGCTTGGGTTGGGCTGACTTTATAATTCAAACCATGGTTTTCAATTGGCAGTGAAATGTTTAGTTGCGCTAACATTCCTTCCTGAATCGGACGTCATACCAACGTATAATGCCTTAAAGGAGAAATTCCCGGAAGAGGGCAAAGACATTTTGAGATATTTTTCAGATTGGTATGTGTTGGGAAGACTTAGGAAGTTTTCCACATGATCTACTGTAGTAACATGTTTTCCAACGTTATTCCCTATTGCATTCTGAAATGTGTCTAAACTAAATCAGCTATTTCTGCCATGGACGCAGAACTCAGTGGAAGCGTGGCATTGCTGATTGAAATGTCTAATTGACAGTAAGGCAACTGATCTGTTGGTCCTAATGGGTACTTTGGCCAAAGAACAAAATCTTGTGGATGGATTGTGAGAATGCTTGGTAGCAGGCTGTCCTCCTTCGCCTAAACATTAGAAGTTGATTCAATGGCATATTCAGTTTCACCGTGTACTGGATAACCAAAACAGTTATACTAGTCTGGAGTTGGTCAGAGCTATTGCTCATTTATTGAAGATGTAAAAAGTCTACTATGTCTTACCAGGATACACTGGGTGAAGTTTAATATATATGGATCCCATTTAGATGATCGGAGTCTTAGAACTTCCAATTTCTTATGGCTGATACCATATGATCGAAGATTTAAGACTTCGAATACCTAAAAAAACAAAAAACAAAAAAAAAACAAAAAAATGTCCTGAATGTTTCGCACCCACCACACCCTCCACTACTTAAATATACCAACTTCGAGATCGCACAAAAGATCCCATTCCATGTTGTATGGAGATCTCCATTTAGAATGTTCAAAGTCTTAAAACTTTGATCATATGGTTTCGGCCATATTAAATTCAAAGTTGTAAGACTTCAGTCATCTAAATGGGACCATATATATATATATATATATATATATATATATATATATATATACATATATATATATATATATATATATATATGTGTGTATATATATATAAAACATGCATTTCAGTCTCTCCCCATATGTCTACATAACACATATACATATCATACACACACAGCTATGTTTATATATACATCCCTGTTACATACATAAATATGTGTGTGGATGTCAAAATTATCCTACATACCCTAATAATGGTAAGTAATGCTGCTCTACCACACATCTGTAACGTTGCTCAAAGGATCCAAAGTAAGGGTCAACAGTATATAATGCACTTACCTACAGACCCATGTGCCTACCGGATGTCGCCACATAAACCACAACTGGTGAGCAGGTGATGTAATGTAAAACGTTGTCTATGCACACATGGACAGGGCACATTGTTCCTGCCTACAGGCTTGCCCATCCAAGTGCAAAAAGCCACATATGAGCATATTGGTAACTTTAGACACATATCTAGGATAATAACAGTTATCTGACTGCTAGGTACTAGATGTAGATAACAGTATGAAGCAATATCACTCTGCAGGCCAGAGATGCTGTTCAACAGAAGTCTAGTTTGTGTGATCCAAAAATAGTTTCCCTGCAATCACATGGAAAACAGACATTAGCTGTGGTGCATGTGATAAGTACTGTGATCTATAGTTTGTAAGACTAGATAGGTAGGGGTTCTAATCTGACTCCAAGCCACTTGCTGCATGCATGCATGTGCATCTCCCTTCAAAACAATGGAGGATCCATCATTGGCTATCAAGCTGCAATGGTTATGCACTTTGTGGCCCTGTAAGTTGCTGCTGTCTTCCAAACTGCCCTCCTCTACAAGGCCGGATGATGACATCTACCTTAAGACTAACAGCTGCCATTATAGTATCAGACTTAAGCTGTGGCGCATGCAATACGTACTGTAATCAATAGTATGTTAAACTTGATAGGTAGGGGTTCTAATCTCACACCAGGCCCCTTGGTGTGTTTGTGTATGTCCATATAGCATATATCTGTTCACTTCTGTAACTTAGAAAGAGGTAGGGTTTTGCAATATTTTATTTGTAGCAGGTGATGTGGCACTCCAAATGCTTGACCATAGCTAGACCTGCTGATGTCATCAACCATAATATGTCCTAAACTGATAGTAATAGCAGATATGTGGTGTGTTGTGTGCATCATGTACTGTAAACTGTAGTGTGTACTATTACATAGATAAGTGTTCTAATCTACATACAGCCAACATGCACATGTGTGTGCCATGCCATGTTCTGTAAGCAGTAATTGAAAGTGGTGATATCCTCAATTTAGCCATGTTTGTGTGAGTGGCTGTTAGAGACTTTTACATCAGCTTATGGAACCATAGGACACTTGAACTTAACTATCATAATAGCCATATTGCCCTCACAGTCCTAGACAACTTTATACCTTTATATACATGATCAGTGCATATTGCCCTATTCCAAGAGCGACACAGGCAGAACCCCGGTGGTGAAATTATGGTCACCCAGCCAATCATATAGATGGTATATGCTGAGGTGTACTGAGGTGCTCTGTGTGCCATTAGGTAGGGTTCTGTTTCAAAGGTGTGTTAAAGTCTGCTAGACAAATCTCTCCCACCAGCATGTATTAC
Organism: Protopterus annectens; assembly: GCF_019279795.1. Taxonomy (NCBI): domain Eukaryota; kingdom Metazoa; phylum Chordata; order Ceratodontiformes; family Protopteridae; genus Protopterus; species Protopterus annectens. Next base: position 1,061,635,515 of record NC_056727.1, on the reverse strand, counting down.
TAGCATCACATACTAGGTTAATGTCCTTCCAGTGATTTATCCACCTACAATGTCTTCTATAGGTAGGCAGCATATACAGTCAAGCAGGGTCACACATTGCCCCATATGCAAGGCACAGACCAAATGGGGCAAGTCTATATTCCACATGCTACAATGACACTCATTGCAGACGATCCCCATTGAACACATACTGAAGATGTAAAGTGTCCTTGTATGGGACCATACTGTTGTGTGCAATTGCCAGTACTGCTTGAAAAGGTGCATTACCAAATTGTCATTGCAGTCAGATATTGGCATGATGAGGGAATAGTACATGGAGGTTATGAGTATGTCAATTATGGGTGACTGTGGCCTCAGCTATGGCATGTGATTCCTGGCATACCACTAGAAAGACATGGTGATCTCAGGCACATTAGGTGTAAACCTGTGTGCTAGGCCTGTGTGTCCACTACTTTCACCCCTGAGTATGTACATCACATGTTGTGACTGATGTGCTACTTACCAGGTACATAGTTGATACTGATGGAGATTATACTACATATATATTTGCATGGAGTTTATGGCCATTAGTATGTCAACAAGCATTTGTTCATCAATACTCTTTTGGAAGATATTGACATAACCCACAAACTCTCTGAGTGCTCACAATTTGCAGGCATCAGCCAACATTGTTTGCCACAGATATTCAGTAGTCGCTTGTATTGCAGTTAAATGGATTCCAAGCAGTAGAGGACCCAGGACTGAGCCCTGTTGAACAATGCTGATTACAGACTGGCTATTGGAGGTGGATGTCCCTATGTTGAGTATGTGTGCCATCAATGGGCCACTTAGTGACCCTCCATACCTTTCAACTGTCCAGATTTTTGCAGAATGTCCAGATTTTTATCTAATATTTTTAGTCTGTTTCCATAAAATTGTAATTTTCTGGCAAATCATTGAGGACTGGAGTCAGAAAATAATGGGACACATATCCTTCAGAAAATTCATGCTAATGCATAACCTCTTATTCTGTCAACTTTCTAAGTTTTTAAGAGCAATATTTAAAACAATTTCCCTATTTTTAGGCCTTTGTCCCCCCATTGTTTGTGCCCTTGTCCAGATTTTTTGCTCTAACAGGTTAAGAGGTATAAACTTAGTAAAAGAAAATACCAGCCGGCTTCAGGAACACAAAAACGCTTATTACTGTGAGCGCTTTCGTAAGAGAAATGTTCCAACTTCTTCAGACAAAATCTAAGACAACAGGACACACTTTATATAGTGTTATAAACAGTAGATCAAGCAAACAATCAGTCAATCAAATAGGCCCCAACCCTAATAAGTATTAGTCATTATGAAACAAACCATAGGACCATAAAAACATAAATAAGTTAATTTTAGTAAGAAAAGTACATTAGCATTATTGCTGAAAAACCATTTATATAAATACCTCCATTATAAAATATTGGACATAGATAAAAAAAGAAACGCATAACAGTGTAAAACCTAAATTATCTAAAAAGGTCGAATTCAAACCAAGATCGTGAATAGATACATCGGGCAGCTAGGCGAAGCCTAAAGCCGCTACTAGATATACCAACATAAAACAATATGTGATAAATACGAATTATACATAAAAATATATATATACAAAATATATATTTATAAAAATGTATATATAACAAGCTACTGGGTAAACAATTACTGCCAAGTCCTTAACTTTTTAGTAGATATGTGTACATAGAGACATTTTGGGCACTTGTACATATAAACACACATTAGATGTTTCTCTCATTACAGTTCATATATAGTAATGAGAGTCTCCATGTACACATATCTACTAAAAAGTTAAGTTATTTATGTTTTTATGGTCCTACGTTTTATTTCATAATGACTAATACTTGTTAGGGTTGGGGCCTATTTGACTGAATGATTGTTTGATTGATCTACTGTTTATAACACTATATAAAGTGTGTCCTGTTGTCTTAGATTTTGTCTGAAGAAGTTGGAGTATTTTCTCTTACGAAAGCACCTACAGTAATAAATAGAGTTTTTGTGTTCCTGAAGCCTGCTCATATTTTATTTTACTAGGTTAAGAGGTATGGTGACCCCTACAATGATTGTACCATGGATGTCTAAGTGGGTGCTTTTGTAAATTATTCCTGAGTGGGGGATATAGTCAGATGGCTTGGCTCAGTTCAGGGGGTTGTATGCCCTGATGTCCATCATCCAGGTCCTTCTTGACTGGCTCGGAAATGTCCACCATGTTTAACAGTCATGACTCCCCTATCAGACATCCAAACTGTGTGCAGTCAACTGTGTGTAGATCACATATATGTGTGCTGATCAGCTCCATGATGATTGCTACTATAGGCATACAGATATGGATACTCAGACAAAGAGGTGCATAATTCTGGTGGTCATTGGATGCACCACCTCTGTGCAAGGCTATAACAGTTACCATTGTTCATAGGTTCATAGCTTCATAGGTAGGTACTAGGCTACTGGCCCTATTGCCTATATAAGCCTAGCTAAAAAGGTACCCTGGCTTTTGCCACCCAAGAAAATTATTTACATGTGCCCCTGTTGAGCAGAGCCACAGAAGTGATCCCCGGGGTTAATTTCCTATCTCCCATCCAATCAAGATTTTTCTTGAAGAGTGCTAATGAGGAGCTTTGTTTGATATAGATAGGTAGTTTGTTCCAGAGTATGGGAAGTCTCTGGGGCAGAAATCTATCCCTCCAGCATGTTCTGTTTATTGTGGTGATAAGGTTTAGGTCCCTAGAGCATGTAGCTTGGAGGGATTGGGATTTCTTTAAGTAAAACATGTCCAATGCTCTGGGTTTGACATATCTTTGTATGTTAGGCAGAGATCGCCTCCAAGTAGGCGATATGCGATGGAGTAAAGCTGGAGTTTTTTGAGATGGTCTGCATAGGGCATCTGTATGAGGCAGGTAATTCTCTTTGTGAGATATTTCTGCGGCCTTTCTAGTTGATGTAGATTTCTTGTGAGGTACATGTCGAAAGGGGCATTGTACTCTATAATGGGTCTGAGTGATGAGTAGAGGGGAACAATGACCTCTTTTTTCCTGGATGAGAAACCTTTTGTGATGAGGTGTGCCATGTAGAAGGATTTCCTGACTACTGTGGTGATGTGATTATCAAAGGAGAGACTACTGTCCACCTGTGTCCCAAGGTCTCTTATCACACATTCAGTGTTAAGTAGACTACCACCTATGTGGTAGTTCATGGGTACAGAGATTTTACCAAAAGGGATGACAATGCACTTTTTGGCATTGAGCTTTGACACCAGGAATCTGTTTCAGTGAGGTCCTTTGTAGGATGTCCACATCATTAGGAGTTTCAATTATGGCTCCTAGTTTGCAGTCATCTGCGAACTTCATTAGCCAAAGACCTTTTGTGTTAGCCTGTACTTCTGAGAAGTAGATACCAAACAGGAGAGGACCCACGAATGAACCCTGTGGTACTCCACTTGTCACTGGTCTGAAGTTGGATTTGGAGTCTGCTACTTTCACAATGTAGGTTCTGTCAGTGAGCCAGTTGGCAACCCATCTTGTGACATAGGGATTTATACCTAGTTTAGTGAGCTTATCTATAATTCCAGAGTGGGGGATGGTGTCGAAAGCCTTGACGAGATCTAGATAGTCTGTGTGAACCACCTTACCTTCATCTACGGCTTTGATCACCGCTTCAAAGAAGTCTCTTAGGTTTAGGAGACATGATCTGCCTTTTACAAACCCAAACTTGGTGTGGTCCAAAGTTTGGAGATAACCAATGTCATTGTTTATAAGTTCCATGATGATACATTCCAAAGCCTTGCAGACCAGGCTCATCAGGCTAATGGGGCGGTAGTTCCCAGGGTCCATGTTGGCTCCCGCTTTGTGGAGTGGGATAACCGTTGCTGTGCACCATTTAGAGGGCACAAAGCCTGAGGTGAGATTATGATTGAACATGGTACTTTGGTGGGGTGCCAGTTCATTCTGTAGTTTATGAAGAATGCAGCTTGGTATGTCAGGTCCCATGGATGCTGTGTTCTTGGCTTTGGAGAGTGTGGTTTTTACCTGTGCAGCAGTGATTACAGGAACTTTGCATTCTTCTGGTATAGAGATGTGTGCTTTAGGGGGTGAGAGAGGGGTAAAGTTAGCACTGAACCTATCTGCCAGGATGTTGGCAATATCAGTTGGTTCTGTATATTTAGTACCAGAGCAGATCTGAGTGTTGCCGTTAAGATTCTTGATATAGCTATAGAATGATTTGTGATTGTCTTTAGAATCAGTGGCAATTTTGTTTTCATAACTAGCTTTGGAAGATTTTATGAGGGATCTCAGCTTTTTACTGAGGCTGACCAGGGAGTTCCTCCAATCATGGGATTTTATTCTTTTTTGCAACAGTTTGTTTTTTCTGTTGTAGAGTTTATTTATGGCAGGGGACCACCAGATTGGCTTCCTTTTTCTGGAGGATATCATCTTGGTTCTGTTAGGGATTGCATGATCCATGCACTTGTGTAAGTACTTATAAAGTGCATTTGTGTAGGATTCAGCAGTCGTTTCCATCTGCATGGGTGTCGTGAGGTTTGCCACTTCTGTCTTAAGAAGCATGAAGTTGGCTTTAGAGAAAATTTTTACAGTGGTTTCCCTAATGGGGGGTGGGGGCAGGATGTGGATGTCTAGGGTGATTAGCTTCTGGTCGGATCTGACCAACGAGAAATTGACCTCTGGTGTGGAACACCAGTTGCCCATGTTGGTAATAACCAGGTCTAGGATATTTCTGCCCCTGGTGGGGTTGTGTATAAGTTGATCCAAGGCATTGGAATTTATGAATTTCAGAAAACATTGAGCAAAAGAGTTGGTACATGTGTAGTTTTTCCAGTAAATGGTGGGGTAGTTGAAATCACCCATTATTAGGGTGTTAGGTTGTACACTAATATTTTCCAGTGTATCAAGAAATGAGGAGTAGGAATCCTGGGGCATTGTGCTGATCTGTAGCAAGCTACAATTTGGATTGCGGTCTTGCCCAGAGTTAGTTGCACTTGGATAATCTCGGATGCATTATGCTGAACAACTAGCCTGGAGGTGTGGATATCCTTAATGAATATGGACACACCTCCACCTTTAGTGTTTCAGTCCAGGTTAGGTGGCCAAAAGATGTGGTATGAATTATAGCCTGGTAATGCAGGGCTGCTCTCTGGAGACTTGAACCTGGTCTCCGTCACTGCACAGATGTCGATGTTCTTCATTTTAAGGAGTGCCTCAAGTGAGTGCATTTTTAGGTTTAGACTTCTAGCATTGAGTAGGATTACCCACAGATTTTGCTTGCTTGTACCTGTTATGGTGGTGAGTTTGTCATTTGAACCTTGCCTAAAAAAAACACTATAGGGGGTGACAAGAGCCTTAGCCAGTATCCGGAATTGCAAGGGCGACAGGTGCAGGCCATCTCTGGCAAAGCATCGTGGACTGTCGATCATGTCATCCCAGGCAGACAGATATTGGATCTCCTGAGAATGACACTAGTAGCTTAGCCAATTGTTGAAGTCAATCATTTTGCCCTTGTACTGTGGTATCTTTCTGGGTGATGGCAGGATGCTACTCAGGGCTAGAGTCATACCTGCCTGGGCTACAAGATCGGACAGCTCCTTCATGTCTCTTTGCTTGTAGTCCAGGGAGGTATGTCTCAGGTCATTCACACCAACATGGACAATGACAGTCATATTTGTACTTGTTGTGAAGTGACCTGAGTGCAAGTGTTATGTGGCAGATCCTGGCACCCGATAGGCAGCTGAAAGTAACTTTCTCCTTGTTTAGCCTGGTGAATGGAACATCAGTGTGCCTGACTATAGAGTCACCTATGACTAGAGTGTTGGGTACATTGTTATGCCTTATGGGCTGTGGTTGAGAGGCACACTGAGTTTGTGAGCTATGTGTCATTTGGGTTGTGTTGGGGGTGGAGGTTGCTTGTGTTTGTGCTTTGGAGGTCCCTGTTGCTTTGGCAGATTTTTATTGACAGCCTCTGTGAATGTAGGTGTGTGTTTTGTGTTTCTATGTGTGTGTTTTGGTGGTGTACATTTTGAGGGACTATGTGATGAGTGTGGTGTGGTGCAAGTGTTTACCCTCTCTTCTTGACTGTCTAGTTCAGTCTTGGGTGAAGAGAGCTTTGCTTCCAGTTTGTCCACTCAACTGGGGTGCAGCCAACTGTTTCAGTATGATTCCAAGATGTTCTCAATGGTGTTAGTAATTGTTGTCAGATCCCATGTAGGATGCAGCATCGGATGTTATCATATCCAATAGATATTGTGTATCCTCCACTGAGATGCCATTTATGACCTGCTTTGTTGATATGGAAGTTATAGGACAGGTTGCAGGAATGTCATGTGTCGGAAACCCTACACAATGCCGACATTCCATAATGCCGACAACCATATGGCCGACACCATATGATCGACATTCAGAATGCCGACATTGTAAGAAGTCCACGAAAAAGGAAAATAACATTTTCTTTAAACTGCTAGCAGGGGGACTATGCCCCCCTGAATACCTCCATGGGGGGCAACCCCTGTAACTTTAATATACCAACTACGAGATCACACTACAGTGCAAGGATGGAAATCTTTCCATTCCGCACTATAGTGAGATGCCGGTCCCGCATTGTCTGCATTCCAAATGTCAATCATATGGTGTCGGCCATATGGTTGTCGGCATTCTGGAATGTCGGCAAACTGAAGGGGACCCCATGTGTCACATATGGTGGGGTCAGGGGAGTGGAGTGGACGCAGAACTTGTGGGACTACAGGTTAGCTATGAGTACAGACCCATTATATATGGTATCATTATGTATTTGTTTACCAACAGTCTGGACCTGTTCTTTGAGGTTACACATGTAATTACACTGTGTGTTGTTGTTCTGCTTTGTGTGGGTGGCTAATTTTGTCACTTATAGTGTCTACACAACATCACAACAACACTATGCACTTCTTTTAGCTAAGGAGCTTGTGCCTCCATTTTAAGGGGGCATCCTCACCCCAGCTGTCACACAGCAATATCCACCTCTTATTGTACAGCCTGCTAATGGCAGTTGTCTACCAGTCAGGCTTGCTTTGCCATAAGGAGCCTGTGTTCCTCCTGTCATGTACAGGAGGAGCATAGGCTCCTCGTGGCACAGCAAACCTGACTGGTGAACAACTGTCATGTACATCCAAGTTCATGCAGCTGTAATGCTGCTGGCATAATCCATGGTGTAGAGGTCTGCATACTTGTCTACCCTATCTGAGGGGGGAGGAGCAGTCAAGCTATATAAACCATTTCACAGGAGGTAATAAATGGCTTTGTTGAAATATATGGCTGTATTGTCTGCAAGTGGGGGTTAGTGATGGTTGTTTTAATGAGAGCAATCTGTGGTCAGATCCCACCAGGGAGGACCTCACATTGGGGGACTGCAGTGGTCACCCATATCAGTAAACACATGATGCAGTATGTTGGTTCCCCTTGTGGGGATGTCACCGCACTGCTCCATGGCATTGTAGTTAGGATGGTGGACTAATCTTTGTGCAAGTGAGCTGCAGAATGACTAAGCAACACAGTTGGCGGTCATTTAATGCTGCCCCAAACCATGGTGTAATGATATATCTAGATAGACACACATACATACATACAAATATGTATAATGGGTGCCTGAATTCATGGATCTGCTCCTGAAACGAGCTATTGCTTGATTATTTGCCCTTCCAGTACTGAATGGCACCTGCAGTGTCTCTGGTAAACCACAGTATTTCACAAAATCTCTATTTGTACCTGTCCTTAATGAGTATGTATACACCACCTGCATTACCATGCACACTGTCATTTTGAGGTCTGAACATGTGGATGGGCATGTATTCTGCTATGGCTGTCGTGCTGTCCACAGCCTTGAACCATATGTCCTTGACTGCACACGTATGCATATTCCAGGATGGGGACATCTTCCGCAGAGTGGAGTTCAGTGTTCCCATACTGAGCATGTAGCAGCATAACAATGATGTTGTATAAAGGTGGTGTTCTCATTGCAAATGTTTCCCTCCAGACAGTGCATATAAGATACATTGTGTCGGTGTCAGCAGCCTTGGCTGGTACTCCAAATTTTATTAGTGAGAGATGAAGACCATCACTGGTGAAGCATTGATGTTTGTTGAACAAGCATCCCAGGCAGACATGTAGTAGATCCCCGTACAATGACACTGTATGCTAAGGCATTTATTGACTTCCATCAATTTCCATGTGCATGGAGTCATCATCCTAGGTTAGGCCAACTGCAGCTTAAAGCTATGTCCATACCTGCAAGAGGCTGGCTAAGCTCATTCATGTGTCTGTGTCTGCATACATGTATGTCCCTAGTCATACAAACCTGCAGAAACTATGATGTCAACATTATGTTAAATGATATTCCTTTATTTGCAGCAATGTGTCGTATGACGTATAGTGTCAACCCACAGAGAGCTAACTCTGATCTTTCCCATATGTAGCCACTTGACAGAGATATCAGTGTGTCTCACAATGTAATCACCAATGACAAAATGGTGTGTTTGTATTTTGCCTTGGGTGTTTAACCGGTGAGAGAGTGGTGCATGCAGTATTATGAGTACTATCCTTTCCAGAGGCAGGATTTTCTGAGGTGTCTGTTGTTTGGGAATGTGTCTGGTAAGGAGCTGCACATGTGCAGGTATGTGTGTGATGTGGGTGTAGGTGGTGCATGATGTGAGTTGTGCATGTTGGAAAAATGCTCACTACAATATGCAATGACTGATGTTGGAGACACCATGGCAGCAAGGTTTGAAATGCAGTCACATCTGTCACATGTTGTGTTTGTGTGTCATAGGTGTAGGGGGTGGGGACACTTTTCACATCTCATCAGCAAGTCCTGCAAAGTTAGGGTCATGCTACCACACCCTTGTGGTAGACAGCCTGATATACAGTGTTTGCAGGCATTCCTTGCAGTGAAGATGTGGATGCCTGTGCATGCATAGAGGACTTGTTCAACATTGCTGACATTACATTGGCTTCACAAGCATGCAATGCCTGACAAGCAACCAGACAGCACACTGGTTTCTGTGTGACATGATGTGGGAACACAGACATGTGTTTTGAGTACATAACTGTGCGGTATGACATGCCTAGGACATGTGGCAGATGGACACACATTGGCCAGTGGTGGCCAGTCTGCTTCAGTAGGCCTCACAGCCATGTCATGCAGATATTCACCATTAATCTGTTGAAGAGCAGGATGCATGACTTGCTATAAAATTGTCACCTAAGATGGATCACCACCACTGTGCTGCTTGTGTCAGAAAGCCTTGACCACTATGTCATGGATATTGCACATTATATTGGGATGCTGCAGCAGTGTCCCTACTCAGCATCTTGTCAGTTCCCTAGTGACATACCATCAACCCTGGAACAGAAGACATAACACATGCAAAAGCCAACTGAGTGCCCAGGTTGCTAATCAAGGCATCTACCTGGAGAGGGGTATGTGAAACCTACAGAGAAACCTACAGAGCCTTTCATGATGTGGGACAGCTATGTGGATGAAGAAACAGGCTGTGTCCTGCTTCTCATCATGAGCTTCGTACAGACACCTTGGATGACTCTCTTCTTGGAACATGCTGGAAGTAACAGCAATACTTAGTTGCACAAAGGACAGCTAGCATGAAGTGCCAACCAGAGTCTTTAGATCTCTGAGTCATGTGATATGCAATGCCATGAAAGGAGTTAACATTGATAAAAGCAGTAACCCTGTCATACATCTACTGACACTGGACCAAACACATTTTTTTTTGCTCAAGGCCAGATCATGCCTACCTACGCTAAACAGTGGATCACATTGAGTGTTACACTATGCAATGGATGATGGGAATGTGACTGTCTCCACCTATCATGGTCTGACAAGGTGTTTGGCAATATTAAGCCAGCAGACTTTGCTGGAAACTGTGTAGGTTATTTACAGAGTGGTATGTCAGCTTGTGGATAGGAAAGTGTCTGATAGCCATAATCTGGGAAGATAGCATTGAGAGACCTAAGCTACAATGATGCCAGTCACCAGTGGAATTCTCCAGACATCATTAATGGTGCAACCCTTCTAACCATTCCCTTCTCTGTAGTCATGGCCATGTCAGTGACCTCTGACTGACTACATTAGCAGGAGATTGCATATTAGGAGCTGCCACTGAATTCCACACAGACCTAAACAGTTATTCAGGATGGCCTGAGACACACATTCAGTTATTTTCTGAGCCACTGTGAAATAGTAAATGCTAATGACTGTACAATACTATCCTTTGGGAAGTTATCCCTCCCTGGAAAATATAGTACTGTCTGCACACCACACACAGGTGAGCCATTACTCATGGAGTTGTGGACACAGAGAGTAATGTAGCCTTTATCTTTCAGTTGTTGGCAAGATGTGGGTATCCATTCAATTTAGTACAACCTATACAGAAAGGTATGGGATGTAAATCCCAGACTACCATTGTTATACTGAATTTGGCACTTATCACACCTCTCATTGGGTGCAATGGTACCCTCATTATGTCACTACACAGGCATATCTTATAACTGTAGCAGCCACACAGGTTCCATGGAACAGAAATACACACTGTAGACAGCATGTCCTTTGGAGTATGTGTTAACACTGTACATATGTAATCTGTCTCCTAAATGCTTTTGAGGGGATGTGTATTGCTGCCATACAGAGAGGTGTCAGATCCCACTGTGTACCTCTCACGTATCCATGACAGACCTAACACATGTCTTACCTGTTCTACACACCTACACCATCACTGTCATGTAAATAGCACATGTTGGAGAGACAGGTATGTAACACAGACACAACACCCTGTATGTAACAAGCCCCATGTTTGTGAAGCACACATCTGCTGTGATATACATCATGTTCAAGTTACACTATGGGATGTAGAACAAGATAATTATAACTGGTGTTGGACAAATGTCTGTACTGGATATAGGAAGTTTGTAGATGGGACATCTCCATTACCATAGCGTGTAGATGAGTTAGCTCCCAAAATCCTGGTGACACTTATCAAGGGTATCAGATCTTTTCACAGATTAGGGAGGCATGAGAATGCTGAATGGCACCATTGTCCTTGATAGCCTGTTATACACATATGAACCTATGGAGCCATGCACCTCTAGTGCTGTACCTTGCTGAAGACAGATTTCTTCTGTGCTGACATTCCATCCTGTGCTATGACATCTATGGTATTATTGGTGCTGTGTATCCATAGGTGTCCCCAACAGAATCCTGAAACAGAAACACAAACAGGTCCATGACACACCTTTCATTGTGTATGTATACAACCATTACAACATCACACAACATCAGTTACACAAAATTATGTGGCTTACTCATTACAAATGCCAGCATACAGCATCTGTCAGTAACCAGTACAAGTGGCATGGCAAAATAACACTGCATTACACAAGTACATTTTAATATACATAGTCACTCTGTGCATCAGATACATAGCTTCATTTCCCTGCATTTCTGATGAGGATGACAGGGATGTGCACAGGTATCATCACTTGCACATGGTGTTGTATGGGGGTGCATGAGGCCTAGGCTGACCCAAAAGGTTGATGGAATGTGTGTGAGTCAGGAAGACAAGCAGGAAAAATGGACCATAGAAATTTGTCTTGTGTGTCTGTAGGTGACCTGCATTTGACAGTGGTGTGTGTGTGTGTGCATGTACACAGTCAAGCTCAGTGCTAGCCGTACATGTATGTATGTTGGACACCTTTGAACCATGCATGGTAGAGCTTACAGTTCATAGTCTCCAGGTTGGAACTCTGGAACTGGCTCTGCCAGGAGTTGCACTGGCACCTCCATGCCCAAGGTCAAAAGTGGTGCTAGTACCTGATGGTGACTACTGTCTGCAGGGATTGTGTCCTCCACAGGAATGCTCAGGACCATGAATCCATGGCCTGCCACATCTTGCTGTGGACAACACAGTACTCTCTGTAGTGTTGGACGTATTGCCACTACTGGAACTTGACTGTGCATGACCACATGGAGCCTCAGCTGATGGGGTTGCTGAACTACGTACATGAGTCCAATGCTCATCTCCAACCAGATGTTCCAGCACAGACAATTTACATTGCAAGAGAGATAGTGTGCAATCTGTCTCAGCCCACCATCTTTCCACTGCATCAGTGAACTGATCCAGGGTGTCAGAAATGTGGTGGAGGCAGTCATGGATGTCAGACTGTGCTGCATTCCATAACCCTAAGCATACATCTGGAATTCCTTTCAGGACATGGTTGAGCCTCCATGATGTCCTGAAACATATGCCGAGTGAACTGTGATTTGACAACTGCAACAGGTGCTGGATGGATACAAGGCCTCCTATAAGCACCCCTATCAATCCATCTGTGTGGAACCTCACCAGCTCTCTGGCTATGGCCAATGGCCTCTGGGGACTGGGTATTTGTGGACATACTGACTTTGTGTGATGAAAAGGATGGCACAAGAGAGATGTCCACCTCTGGGACAAATTCAGTCCCTGAAACCCCCACCTGTGGCTCATTCTGCCCACCATCATCATCAGAGTTTGAAAAGACACTGACATCAAGTTGTGTAGGGGACAGAGAGCAACCTGCCTGGTCACCTGTGATAAGAAAGGAAAAAACAGTACATTAATACCTGCACTATTAGACTCTGCAGTACTATGCTGCAATATATGTAAAGCTCTATACACTGTTGCTACTATTACAGACCTGCTAAAAACCCAGCCTCATATAGTAGGACAAGAGTACATTACTTTTCCCCACAAACAGCTGTACTTACTTGTAAATAAACTCTATTTACACAACAATCCCATCAGAAAGAATGAGGTACAATGTTGACGTGTGAAGACATTGATCAGTTGATACATATGACAATCTCTAATGTCCTGACAATACTGTCACATCAATCAGTGGGGTCACACCAACAATGCATATGTATGACTCTATCATGTGTACAGTCAGAAAATGTCTGTGCATCTGACAATCATGTTGACAGTACAGCAATCCAGGCAGCAGGCTTGGGATAACACATAGGGATTACAGTGCTATAAACCTACATCTATAACAAAATAGTGCCGGGCTTACCAGGAGCAGGACCATGGTCTTGTCCGATACCTGATAGACCTAGAGGTAATGTCAATACACCACATGTTGCACTACAACAAGGTAATACATCCATAAATCTCACATTTACTGTTCCTACTGTGTTAATTGTTATATTGGTCAAACTCTATGAGTATGAGAGTCAAACTGCAGTTAAACCCTTTCCCTGTTCCCCCCGCAAAGAACAAAGACATGGCACCTACCTAAAAGTAAGTACACCATGACACAATTAATGTTACAGTATTGCAATGCAGATCAAACTAAGCTTACATGCATGCTCCTCTGATGTGGAAACTGTGGCACCTGCATCTGTGATGTATGGTATGATGGACACCTGGGAGCTGTTGTGTATGCCTAGATTTACCAGGAATTCCTCAGTGGCTGACAGTGGTTGTTCTGCTGCAGGCTCTCCACTGGTGACACCATGATCCCTGCTACATCTGCTTCTCTTCTGAGTGCAGCATTGATCATGTCCATTGTGCAGTGTCAAACCTGCTCATATGTCCTGCTCTGATGACCTGTGGCATTCACGTCACAGACAAGGTCAGCCCACAGTGCTGCCTGCTGTTCCTTTTTTTGCCTCCCCCTTGACAGTAGGAGTTCATGGTGTTGCCAGAGGCCTTCCAGTATAATATCATTCTCTGCATCTGTGAAAGGTGCACAGCATCCTGGATTCATGTTTCCTGAAAGACAACAAAATGGGAACACATTTCAGTATCACATACATGGAATTACACTATGCAGAGATACAGCAAGAACAGACTGGCTGGCAGCTTCCACTGCTTGATCACATATGTAATATTCCACAGTGTGCAAGCATACTAAGCATGTGGATACAACTAAGATACTAGTGATAGTCAGCTATTCTCATGTGTGCATTGACAGAGACAGCTGTATGATAATACAGCCAGCACTGGAGTCTATTGTAGTGTGCTACCTAGGGGCAATCCCTCTGATAATATGTCAAAACAACAGTGCTAAACAAATAGCAGTGTGCTATTACAACCACTATATAGGGACAGTCCCATGAGACCAGTGTGCCACACTGACAAAAAAATTCCACCCTTCATGCATTGTATGTCCTCTGTAGGTGTAACAAATCTGAAGATCAATGACATGTCATTATCACAGTTCTAAGAAAGGCTTAATGATTTAATCCCTATTCCACATCAGTATCTTCACACATCTGCATCCTGTTGTAAACCAAAATGTGACATACATACCTGATGGAGTGCAAAACTCCTCTGTTGATATGTAGTGATATTTAAGTTTTTGCAAACACATGTTCTGTGTGAAAAAAGTCTCATATAGAATGATTTGCCATAGCCAGCTGTTTGCCATTTTAACATGCTTGTCATTACCAGGTGATGGGCTCTTAACTAATATGTGGTTCTGAAATGCTAATTCCAGCCAACACAGCTGATTTGCGCTAACATCAGCCAATGACATGCAACCAATGTACAAGATATAATGCCTTCATATAGATTAGAAGCCCTTTCTGATATGCTGTGCTGGACATTACTGGAGTGAGAAGACTACATCATTGCAGAGGGTAGGTCTGTAGCAGCTACTTTTACATAGAGATGTGTCTGCTACAATCTGCAGCTGTTGTGGCAGGTAATAGGCATAGGCAGAGAGTGCGAACATTTTGGAGGACAACAAGTTGTAAAAGTAACTGTGGGAGCTGTGTCAGCCTTGCTGTAGAGGCAGAGTCACAGTGAGGGTACCCATTCCACTCCAATTAAGGCATGTGTTTAAGATAAGTATGTTAGGCAACAGTATCACTAACAGAGTACTAGACAGCATGTTTGTTGTGTCCTTGAGCAACACTGGGGATACATATAACATTATGTCCACCATTTGGGCAATTGTCAGGTCATGTGTTACAGTCTGGTACTCATTTAAAACATGTATGCTGGCAGTTGTTACAAGCAGGGGCTTCATATATGTAGGTCAGTTGTGCAGGTGTGCTAATCTGCACTGGAAGTATGAAAGGATTGTGTGGTGTGCTGCACAGATATTAGTGGGCCTTATTTGCATTATCTGAGTTAAAATTCCCTGTGGATGCATATCACTGCATGACCTGACACTTTATACACCTATAGTTTTGCCTTATGGATATGCAAAGTGTGTTCCTGTCTGCAGGCATGTGACTTCCATCAGTGAAAAGCAGACATTTAATTTGAAATGCATTGTGTGGATAAAGAGTGAATGACTCAGTCAGTAATTGTTGGCTTCACAATAATGTAATTTAAATGCTACACATCACTGGATTTGAACTCAGGACTGTGTGTGGCAAAATGTACTGTTTGCAAGGCATTTAACAACTAAGTCACTGTTACAGCACATGTATTTGCAAGATGTAAGTGCACACATACATGCTGTGACATACGTTTTTTTACCATCCATCATTATGTGCCTTAGCAGGTGTATTTCTAAATGTTGTTGATAAAAGGGCACATTTACCTATTATCAGAGACCTCAGTTGCATCCATTATTCTATATTTGACTTTCTAGTGATGAACTCTTACACCAGACTCTAAGGTACACTTCCATTTTATCCATTACTTTTTAATAAAGTTTGCACGATGTGGTGTGATGCGCCTCTCCACTTAAACACGCTTAATGACTGTAACTTGCAATTACTATGTTTTGCTTAAACCACATGTTTTAATTAACAGCTGTGTGGCATGGCAGGTTAATGCAGTGGCAGGTGTGATGTTCTTGGGTTTTAAATAAGGTACAGGTGTTTATTTTGTATGTGTGTATTATTATTTGAAACACTTATATCAATATAGCTCCAGTTAGCTAAGCTTAGTGAAGCTGCGCAATGCACTGCATCACACAGCATTGCACAAACAATACATAAAGAAAAGAAAAATGGGGCGATAAGGTGATAAAGTGGGGTGCAAGCAGGGGGAAAACATAGTGAAAGTACCAGGTAGGTTTGTTCAGGAAGGGTATAGGAAAGGACCATAGCTATCCATTTCTTGTACAGCAGCAACTGTGCACTTTGACAGAATTTGTACATGAATTTGGACTCTCATCCCCAGTAAGAGGGGTGAGGACAACATAACTGCATTGTCAAGCCAATTGGACCAAATCATGTGTGTCCAGTGGACAAGTGCGAAACGGAGAGCTATGTATAAGACAATATATTTTCTGGGTCAGGTGCCAATTTTTTTAAGATGTTTTAAGGTGAGAGTGGAATGTTAAGGAAGGGACATAGGTATATCTGTGGGAGGTAAGGTGGGTAGATAAGGAATCTTTTGCAGACAGACAAGACAGATAAGACACCAGATAGGGGTGGTGTGTGACACAAGAAGGGGGTGAACACCTTGATGGGGAGGGTGTTGTTTAATCACAGTCCCAATTGCCTCCACAAGGTAGCAGCATGACTGATGTCCCCACCCGTGGGACTGTTGGCACTGCTTCATCACTGCCCTGGGGGTGGTAGTGGTGGACACTGGGCTCCGGGATGACTCTGCCCCACCAGAGTAGCCAGCATGCTCTTCGTCCAGACCAGACATTGTTCAAACCTGTGGTACACAATCCTCACCCTGTACATAACATCTCACCAGGCATCCACCACCATGGGATAGCCTCTACATTACTGCTTACATGGATTCAATATCTCTGTTATGACGCTCTCCCTCGTTTGCATGTCATGATTAATATACATGCCCACTGCCGAGGGAGAACCGTGGCATTGTACATAGGTACATTCTGTGTAGGCTCTACATGGAGTCTACATGGATTTTATTGAATCCTGTTTTATACAATCAAATAACAGAGGCCTTACTTTCAAATTCAGTACAAAATACTGTTTCTTCATAATATAAAAATACAACTTTAAAATGAGACATAATTTTTGTCTGCCTCAGTGAATTTAAGGCAAAAAATAATAAAATAAGTAACTGCAAACATCACGTATCAAAATGCCAGTGCCCACTGAAAATAATGTTGGTTTCCTATCAGAATTGTCATGCATTACAATACTATAATCAGAAAAAAATAATGTGTCATATATAGTATGTATTGAATAAATGTACTGTCTTACACAAATGCAGTGCTAGCAGAGGACTGGCATTTAACTATTCAGTGTAGGTTCTGAATTATTCGGACTAGATTAGGTAAATTGCTTAGGTTTATATGCTGAGAAGGCAGCTTCTGTGAGACTGGAATTTGATATTACAACTTTCAGCATTTGTAACTAGAAATACAACCTCCCACTGTCCCTGTTAATACAGCAGTATTATTTTATAGAATTATTTGTGATACATAACTGTAATTATTAGTCCAGTACGAAACCTCATCTGGAAATAAACAAGTAATTTTCTTGAAGAAATTCTATGTGATTTGCTGTCAGAGGATGGCTACAGATACAATTATTTCCCACTAGACCTGTGCTAATTTGCATTAGTTTCTACTTTGGTTTCTCTAAATATAGTAGTTCCATTTCTCTGCAGTGAAAAGTAAATATCGTAATAGTATAATGAAATCTAAAATGTGTACAGCATTATTTTTAATTATATTTTCATCTAAAGTAATGCATTTCACCTCTCAACAGAAACAATTTTTATGCTAAACAGTGAACATATGACAAAAGTTTAAGAAAGCCAGAAAAAATGAACACCTTCTTTCCTGTTTGTCCTGTGACTCAGGATGAGTCATGGGTATGGAGAGAATCTCAAGGATGGAAGAAAAACATTCAGTTTCAGGACAGGTTTTACAATACTCTTCTGGACCGCTACATCTGCTTGTGGAATTTATGGTCATACATCTTAACATCCTGAATGTGTCTTTCTTCATCAAGTTCAGTATATGGGTGGGTCATATTTCTGGTGAACATTGTCAATCAGCATGATTCTATGTCCTTTGTATATAATTTTCTCTCTGAAACATTAAATAGCTGAGATCATGCAGATCAGTATTAGCTGTGATACTCTTAGTAGTCAATACACTTATACGCCAAAAGGTTTAATAGAAGCAAAGCTTTCAGGTTAACCACCCTTCATCAGTACATAAAATTGAATGAATCTAAAAGCATTTAAGTAGGAACACAATTGCATCACATGATTCAGCCAGCCTAACAAATTCTTCAAACAATTAATTTCTTAAAAAAACAGTATATAAATTCTAAAATTCCTATATGTTACCTAAACATTCTATAAATGTAAGAAATAATACTATAACTTTCACATATACATATATATACCCACACACATCCATATTGCACTTAGAATATTTCATATAACTTACATAATAGATATAGGCAATAGTTAATAAAACACAACAATACTACAAATAATGTAAAAAGTGTTAAAAATATATATCAGCCCCTCAGTCAAATCTATTGGTGTATTTGGTGTAGAATGCAATAAGATCTAAATATTTTCTCTTTGTCTTTTGATAAGAACTAGTTTCAGACTAGTCACTACATTTAATCCAGGTTGTTGTTCTGCATCTAATCTAATTATCCATTCAAGTTCTTTAAGTTCTAAAGCATTATTAATATCACCCCCTCTCAAACCAAGGTTAACCTCACAAATCACTCTAAATTTAAACGCATGCCCTTCATTTTCCTTAATATGTTTACTTAGTGTATTTGTCATGATTTTCCTTCTAATTTCAGACTTGTGTTCTATTATGCGCTCTTTTAACTTTCTGATAGTCTTACCTATATAAAAACTTTTACATTTACTGCAAGTCGCAAGGTAGACTATTTGACAATCAAATTGCTGACAAATTGTAACAAGTATTACAATTAGCTAAACATTTAAATTCATATTTTTCCTTTGTTATTGGGTGTTCCCAAATAAGGAAACAGTCATCGACAAATCTCTTGTAAAATTTCACCTTTGTGTTAAGTGTATTGCAATTACTTAAAAGAAATTGTTTTTCCCATTGATATAATACTAAATTCGCATATGTGTTTGCTATTGGGGTGCCCATTGCTACCCCCGTCAACTGTAAATAAAGTTTTCTATCAAATAAAAAAACATTTTTTGTTAATACCATATCCAAAAATATACAAACATTTTCAATTTCCCTTACTTGCATAGAGGTCTCAGAGTTAAGGAAAGCCCTTATAGCATCTATGCCATAATCATTTGAGATACAAATCTTTATGCATTTTTGGGATACCATATATTCGTGGTATCCTAGGACAAGGTACCGTAAAGTAATTAAAAAGATCAATAGAAACATCTTCGGTTAGCTGTAATTCATATATTAACATGTTTACACTTGCTATGCATTTTTTAACATCATTCATAGTTATTTCTTTAAAAACTGTTACATCCGACAAGAAGTTCCCAAAGTTCTCATAATATTTAACTCTGTCCATTACAACTATGGCTCGCCCTTTATCGGCCTGCTTAATCACAATGTCATGCTTCCGTTCAAGTTCACATAATGCCATAAATTCTCGGTATGTTAAGTTATAGCATTTTTCTTTATTAGACTATGGTATCCCAAAAATACATAAAGATTTGGAAAATCCCCCATTAAGGCCAATTGTATCGGGCAGTGACTGGATAATGGAGCCAATTTCCAAATATTTACAGTTACAATTAAATAAGTATTTAGTTAAATGCCTGACTATATTAAAGAATACCGAAGATTTCTTAACTAAGTTGTATAATTGGTATGAGTCTAATACTGAGAATTCTTTCTTATTTGTGACACTGGATATTGTTTCACTATTTACAGTGATCCCAAATGATTATGGCATAGATGCTATAAGGGCTTTCCTTAACTCTGAGACCTCTATGCAAGTAAGGGAAATTGAAAATGTTTGTATACTTTTGGATATGGTATTAACAAAAAATGTTTTCTTTATTTGATAGAAAACTTTATTTACAGTTGACGGGGGTAGCAATGGGCACCCCAATAGCAAACACATATGCAAATTTAGTATTATATCAATGGGAAAAACAATTTATTTTAAGTAATTGCAATACACTTGACACAAAGGTGAAATTTTACAAGAGATTTGTCGATGACTGTTTCCTTATTTGGGATGGTAATGTAGTCGAATTAATTGATTATGTTAACTATTTAAATAATACTACAAGTTTTTTAAAATTTAAAATGACATATTCTGAGAAGGATATTACTTTTTTAGATATTAAACTATATAAGAAGGAACATGGTATACACACAACAATCTATAAAAAGGAAGTGAGTGCAAATAGATATATTAGAAAAAAATAGTATGCACCCACAACATGTATTTAAAGGTGTGCTTAAAGCTCAATTGATTAGAACTAGTAAATTGAATACAGAAGAGGTAAATTTTGCAATCCAGGCAGGTGAAATGATGCAGGATTTTATCAAGCTAGATTATCTATCACAAATTATTGAACATATATACGATGAGATTAAAATGAAAAGAAACAATTAGCATAAACCTGTTTTTGGTGGATCTAATGGACAACCAACGAATTTGTCAGATAATATAAATATAATAAGATATGTAACTACATTCAATGCCCATACAAGAGATGTTTGTAATATCATAGAAAAAAAACTGGCTGATAATGCTAGCTTCACCGGAGATTAAAGAGTTATTAGGAATGAAACCAAGTTTTTCCTTTAGGAGTATGGGGAATCTCAAACAGAAGTTATGTTATAAAGATTTTAAAGAAAGAGAAGAAAAGGGTACTTATTCAAAGAAAAATTTAATGCAAAAATGCAATAATTGTACATGTTGTGTTGATATATTTGATTCTTCAAATATATTTGAACACCCAATAACAAAGGAAAAATTTGAATTTAAATGTTTAGCTAATTGTAACACTTGTCAAATAGTCTACCTTGCGACTTGCAGTAAATGTAAAAGTTTTTATATAGGTAAGACTATCAGAAAGTTAAAAGAGCGCATAATAGAACACAAGTCCGAAATTAGAAGGGAAATCATGACAAATGCACTAAGTAAACATATTAAGGAAAATGAAGGGCATGCGTTTAAATTTAGAGTGATATGTGAGGTTAACCTTGGTTTGAGAGCGGGTGATATTAATAATGCTTTAGAACTTAAAGAACTTGAATGGATAATTAGATTAGATGCAGAACAACAACCTGGATTAAATGTAGCGACTAGTCTGAAACCAGTTCTTATCAAAACACAAAGAGAAAATATTTAGATCTTATTGCATTCTACACCAAATACACCAATAGATTTGACTGAGGGGTTGATATATATTTTTAACACTTTTTACATTATTTGTAGTATTGTTGTGTTTTATTAACTATTGCCTATATCTATTATGTAAGTTATATGAAATATTCTAAGTGCAATATGGATGTGTGTGGTATATATATATATATATATATATATATATATATATATATATATATATATGTGAAAGTTATAGTATTATTTCTTATATTTATAGAATGTTTAGGTAACATATAGGAATTTTAGAATTTATATACTGTTTTTTTAAGAAATTAATTGTTTGAAGAATTTGTTAGGCTGGCTGAATCATGTGATGCAATTGTGTTCCTACTTAAATGCTTTTAGATTCATTCAATTTTATGTACTGATGAAGGGTGGTTAACCCGAAAGCTTTGCTTCTATTAAACCTTTTGGCGTATAAGTGTATTGGATTCTGGGAACCTGAAATTGTCTTGCTTGCTATTCTCATTGTGATTTTTATACTCTTAGTAGTCTCCAGTTTAATGGTAATAACACAGGTAAAATTACAAACCACAGAACATCTTGGAGAATAAATGGCAATATAAACTGTACAGCCATAGAAATAAAACACTTTTTTTATAAATGCTATACATTCAAAGGTTCATAAATATGAACTAGGCTAATGACCACAAGGGTCTTTTTAACCCTAGCCATGCATCCCATATCCCTCACAAGTTCTGGAACCCTTGATAAATATAAGCTGGGCTTGGTAGATGAAACATTTACAAGAAGGGGCCTGCAAGTTAAACCATTTGCAGGTTGCCTATGTCCATTATAGGTGCCAAACCAGGAATGACCCCCCCCCCCGGTCGTCTAAATGTCCAAGTTATACTTAAATTGGGTTAGAGATCAACTCTGCTTTACATGGATGGGGAGTCTGTTCCAGAGAAAGAGTAGTCTTTCCAGCAGGTCCTATTTTTATCAGAGGCAAGCATGAAGTCTTTAGAATGGGCTGTTGTGGTGATGTTTGTTATGCTGATATGCAGGATGTGCATGAGGGTAAGGTCTGACAATGACTTGTATGACAGGCAAAGATCTCCTCTCAACATCCTCTAAGAGACAGAATACATGGATACATATGCTAAAAAGAGCTGAATAAAGTTGTATATATTGTGTCTTCGGTGTCTCATAAAAAAACACTCTGTGTAAAACAAGAAGAAAATGGCGTCTGTTTGAGTCCACTTGGTTAATGATCTTGCCCAGTTTATTCAGATGGTATTCTTCAC
Organism: Protopterus annectens; assembly: GCF_019279795.1. Lineage (NCBI taxonomy): Eukaryota > Metazoa > Chordata > Ceratodontiformes > Protopteridae > Protopterus > Protopterus annectens. Next base: position 1,061,612,935 of record NC_056727.1, on the reverse strand, counting down.
TCAGTGGCAAACCACTTTGACAATGAATCACAGATCTCACTACAACTACCATAAGTCTTATTGCTTTTTTGATGCTGTTCCCATGCTCTTGTGGGAAGTCATCAGCCCTGTAGATTATGTTGTATTTCAGCACTAGTTTCTTCATGAAGAAATGCCTCTGCAGTGGCTTGATAAAGTTTCCTGTTCAGGCTATTCTCCTCTTCCTCCAAACCTATATTATGAACTTTTGTATAACCCCAACTCCCACTTTCTCCTAACAGTTTGAAATTACAGATTCAGCTTCCATTTTTCGATCTCTTTCTTTCTCCTATATAAGCAATAATTTTCCATCATATCCCTTCCATGATCTGTATGCCCTCCCTCATTGTTACTGCTGTTATAGCTCTCTATACTAATTGGGCTGTGCCCGCGTTTGTTCTGCTGTAATCAGTGTACTACCCAAGTAAAAAACTAAAATAAATTAATAGAAACTATTACTCCAGTGTATCACTGCTCCTGTCTTCACTGGTAGAAATCACCTTAATCATCTCTTACTCTGTATTATGAATCGCATATAACAGCAAATGGCTGACATTTCCCATTTCTGTCCTAAGATGGCATTGTTGGTCCTTTTTACCCTGTAACTTTGCATCTTTGCTTTACAGCCACAGACACACACACACACACACACACACACACACACACACACACACACACACACACACTTACAACTCTCACAGTTGCCTGGCCCTGACATGTGCTACATTAAACTTCTTGACATGGAATTTGCACATTTTGCTGATTAAGATTAACAAACAGCAATAATTCCTTTTGCCTTGGATGTGATGACTCACAGTTAGTTAAACAGTAGTGGTATGTACTGAGCATAAACAAAATCATGGAGGCAGCGTGTGGGCATTTTTCCCTACACTGTCAGCTGACTGATTATTTTATATCTTCTTTGGTAAGGTATAATTAGTTATAAGGAGCTATCTCCACATATTTTAATGCAGCTTTCATGTCACTAACTGTTCATTTTCTGATAACTGCGTTCTGCCATATAGAGTGACCTGGAATCTGCCTTGGACATAAGGAAAAGCATTCTTCCTAGACAGGATGCCAAACTGTAATAGAATGTACACACACACTGAAATATGAACTGCATTCACATCTGTGGGCAGTTTGTAGGCTCACCAGTATACAAGTTCCCCTACTTGCATGACTTTGGGATATAGAACAAAATAAAGCATCCAATAAAAAACAAAGTAAAATATTTAGAGTTGGTATAAAACAAACAAGAAATTCAAATCAAATGCTATCAGACTGCAGTGCTTTTTCTACACCACGTTTGCTTCCCAATCAGAACAAAAGAGGATTATAGCTTATCCAGTATAGAACAGGTATAAGGCAGAAAAATAAACTATGAATAAGATGACTGTTTATCATGCCCATGCACATTTTTGCATGGATATACAAACAGACACATAGAGGCATGTGTAGACAGACACACACACACACACACACACACACACACACACACACACACACACACACACACACACACACACACACACACACACACACACACACTTACCATATCTCTCAACTGTCTATATTTTCACAGAATGTCCAGATTTCTGCCTCATATTTTTGTTTGTTTTTTTTTCTGGTAAATGATTGAGACTTGAACTCACATTTGAGTTTAAGACTTCATATCCATCAGAAAATATGTGCTAATGCAAAGACTGTTATTCTATCAATGTTCTAAGTTTATAAGAGCAATATTTATAATCTGTCCTTGATTTTAGACCATTGTTGCCCATTCGTTTTGACTTTGTCCACATTTTCTATGTTTAGAGGTTTATGCTTAGAGGACAAGAGGTATCACACACACACACACACACACACACACACACACACACACACACACACACACACACACACTCGCACACACACAATGAATGTACAGACATATGCATGCAATGAATGCACTTGAATGCATACACACTCAGACAAAGTGTTTTGAAGACTTATGGGCAGTTTAAAAGCTTGCACGTACATGCAGATGCATGTGCACAAATGCACACACACACAAACACAATCAGCCTATGGGCAATTTGAAAGCTTGCACATATATGTATCTCCATGAAAACACACACACACACACACACACACACACACACACACACACACACACACACACACACACACACACACACAGTTGTGCATGCACATGGATAAACATGCATGCACACACACTGCATGAAAACCTAAGGGCAATTCAAAGGCTTGAACATGCATAAAAATGTGCACATGCGCATGCAAGCACATACACTACAAGAACATCTATTGTCAGTTTGAAGGCTCAACAAATTCATCTATTTGCATGTTTTTGGCTTCTATTTTGTTAGCCAGCTTCTTTAAAACTGTAATGTGCCATGTATTATGCCTATGCCCCCATTATTTACCCCAACATTTCAGGAGATGAAGAATTTGTTCTTTTGGTCTCTCTTTCAGTCTTTCGTTTATGTTATTAGCCCAACATTGCAATCTAAGTCTATCCCTTCTGTTCTCCTTGTTGACATTTGCAAAGACCCTGTTATACAGTAGCTCTAGCTGGTTCCTGTTTACTATAACAATATCATGTTTTTGACAATGTGTTTTCTAGTTATCTAGTTTTTGTCAAGTATCTGTACTTATATTTTTGTCTATTGTCTGTACAGTAGTCCACGGCCTTCACCATGTTCAGGTCTTTCACCACCCTCACAATTTACTGCTTTTTGTAGTGTGGTCACATCCCTACTTGTTTGTGTCTATGTATTTTAGTAATTCCAGTATGATATGTGGAGGTTCAAAATGCAGTTGAATGGTGACATTTACAAATACTACTTACTAAGAGAAAATACAAAACACTTTTCACAGTGCACACAACCCTTCCCTTTGTCATTTTTCAATCAAAAATTGATGAGTAAATAAGCACGCAAACAATAATATGTTACTCTTTTTAAGCAGGCTACCATCTCAAGTTATCACATTTCTGCAAAGATGAAGAAATGAGATCCACAAGTGCACTTAACAGGCAAGCTCAAGCGAATTAAAAGCAAGCAGTTTCATATCAAACAACTGACTGCAAGTTTTTACCACCTTCAGTCACCCACAATGGGAATTTCTTACAGTATCTTCCCAACCTTTTTCTTACATTGCCATGCTTTTGTGCATCTCTGTGACTAACTGTGTTTCAATAATGACACTGGTTTCTACAGGCCTGATAAATTTCCATTGTTAAGTCAACTCCACTAACCACCTCCAGCCTGCCTCTCAACAAGCCCCTTATTCCTTTGAAATCCAGTCTCTAAATCAAAACATTATAGGTTCAAGGTTCATACTAGGCTATCTGCCCTAGGGTATTTATAAGCCTAGCCAGAGTGTGTTTGGCTTTCGCCACCCATTTTAAATTAATTTTGCTATGCCCTTTTTCGAGGTTAGTATACTGTGCCTCTATCTAACAGTGACACAGAAGTGATACCCGGAGTAAACCTACGATCTCCCATCCACTCATCAAGATTCCTCTTGAAGAGAGTCAATGAGGGACTCTGCCTAACCTGGACTGGGATTTTATTCCAGAGTGAAGGGAGCCTCTGGGTTATGAATCTGTCCCTCCAGCATGTCCTATTTATTTCACTGCTGAGGTTCAAGTCTCTTGAGCGCATAGCTCGATGGGATTTGGATTTTCTGAGGTGCAGCATGTCCATTAATTCTGGGTTGGACATGGCTTTATACGTCAGGCACAGATCGCCTCTGAGCAGGTGGTATGCCACTGAGTAGAGCTGGAGATTCTTCAATCAGGCAGCATATGGCATCTGTTTGAGTCCTTTGATCCTCTTGGTGAGGTACTTTTGGGGTCTTTCCAGTTGCTGCAGGTGTCTGGGAAGGTACATCCCAAAAGGGGCATTGTACTCAATTATGGGCCTGATGAGGGATGAGTAAAGTGGCACGATGACCTCCCCTGATCTAGATGTGAATCCCTTCATGATTAGGTGGGCTATATAAAATGTTTTTCTAACCACTTTGGCCACGTGGTTGTCAAATGAGAGATTGCTATCAACTTGGGTCCCCAGGTCCCTAATTACTTCTTCTGTACTTAGTGGATTACCACCTATGTGGTAATTTGTGGGCACTTTGTTTTTGCCAAAGGGGATGACTATACACTTTTTGGCATTTAGCTTGAGGCCATGGCTCTGGCACCAGTTGTCTGTTTCTATGAGGCCCTTTTGGAGGATGCTTGTGTCGGCTGGAGAGTCAATTATGGCACCCAGTTTTCAGTCATCTGTGAACTTGGTCAGCCACAGTCCATCTGTGTTTGCCTGTACCTCCGAGAAATATATACCAAACAAGAGTGCTCCCAGGACTAAGCCTTGTGGGATGCCACTTGTAACTGGTTTGGAGTCTGACATGGCTCCAGCAATTCTAACCATGTGGGTTCTGTCCTTGAGCCAGTTTGCAACCCATCTAGTGACATAGGGTTTATATTTAAGCTGGTGAGCTTATCTATAATGCCCGAGTGGGGTATTGTATCGAAGGCTTTTGCGAGGTCCATGTAGGCTGTGTGGACCATCTTCCCCTCGTCAATGGCCTTGGTGACTGTTTCAAAGAAATCAACCAAGTTTAAGAGGCAGGATCTGCCCTTAACAAAGCCGAACTGGGTAGGATCCAGTGTCTGTAGGTCCCCAATATCTTTATTTATGAGGTCCATGATGATCCTTTCCATAGCTTTGCAGACCAAGCTAGTCAGGCTTATGGGGCGATAGTTTCCAGGATCCGTTGAGGCACCACCTTTGTGGAGAGGGACCACTGTTGCTGTATGCCACTCTTTCGGTACATATCCTGTAGTAAGGCTGAGATTGAACAGTAGTTTTATGTTTGGGTTTAGCTCTTCTTGGAGTTCATGTAGGACACAGCCCGGGATACCGTCTGGTCCCATTGATGCTGTGTTTTTTGCTTAAGAGAGGGCGGCTCTTACCTGAGCATCTGAGATGTCAGGGGGGCAGCACTCTGCTGGGATAGATATTCACCCTTTTGGTGGGGGGGGGTTTGCACTGAACCTGTCAGCTAGGATGCTGGCAATGCCTGTGGGTTCGGTGTATTTTTTGTCATTTTGGAATAATTCTGAGCATATCTGGGAATTCCCACCCAGGTTACTAACATAACTAAAGAAAGCCTTGTGATTATCCTTAGTGTCCTGTGCAATTTCTCTCTCGAAGCTGGCCTTAGACGATTTTATAAGTACCTGTAGTTTTTTGCTAATATTGATCAGAGATGCCTTCCCTTTTTGGGATTTTGCTCTATCATGTAGTAGCTTCCTCCTCCTATTGTATAGTTTGTTTATGGCTGGGGTCCGCCAGACAGGACGTCTGCCGTTGGAGGATTGGGTCTTGGTTTTATCTGGGATTGCATGATCCATGCATTCCTGAAGGTGTTCATAGAATGCATTTATAAAGGATTCTGCAGCCTGGGCTGTATTTTCCACAGGGCCGGGGGCTTTGAAGGATTCCACCTCGGTTTTGAGGAGTGTGAAATTTGCTTTAGAGAAGTTTTTCACTGTGGTTTTCTGGGCAGGGGTTGGGGTCAGAATGTGAATATCCAGTGAGATTAGTTTATGGTCTGATCTTACCAGTGAGGGATATACTTCTGGTCTGGAGCATAGAGTCCCCATGTTGGTGATGATCAGGTCCAGTATGTTTTCCCCTCTTGTGGGAGTGGTAACAAGTTGTTCCATAGCATTTGAGTTTATAAATTCTAGGAACCTTTGGGCTAAGGTGTTGGAGCTAGAGTAATGCTCCCAGTCTATGTTTGGGTAGTTAATGTCGCCCAATACAATGGTGTTTGGAGAGACCTTCATATTTTCCAGTGTTCTCAGGAAGGCCGAGTGGGGTTCCTGGGTTTGGGAGGGTGGTCTGTAGCAGGCTATAAATTGGAAGGCAGTTTTACCCACTGTTAGTTGTACATGGATAGTCTCTGATGCTTTGTGCTGTGCCACCAACCTGGAAGTGTGGGTATCTTTGATGAATATTGATACTCCCCCTCCTTTTGTGGTTCGGTCCAAGTTTTGGGGCCAAAAAGCATGGTATGAGGTATAACCTGGTAGTGCTGGTGTGCTCTCAGGAGCCTTGAACCATGCTTCTGTTACTGCACGGATATGGAAGTTCTCCATGCTAAGGAGAGTTTTGAGTGCATGCATCTTGAGGCTTAGACTTCTGGCGTTGAGTAGCATTACTCTTAGTTTCTTATCCCTTGTGATACCTATGGAGGTGAGTTGGTCTTTTGAGCCTTGCCTAAAAAAGGCACTATGGGGGTAGCAAAAGCCTTTGCCAATATCCGAAAGCCCAGGGGTGACAGGTGCAAGCCGTCCCTAGCAAAGCATCATGGCTTGTCGAGCATGTCATCCCAGGCTGACAGGCGTTGGATCCCCTTTGAATGACACCAATACTTAAGCCAATTGTTGAAATTGATCATCTTGTCTTCATATTGCGGCATCATTCTTGGTGAGGGTAAGATGCTACTCAAGATCAGGGTCATACCGGCCTGGGCTACATGCTCAGAGAGCTCATCTATGTCTCTTTTCATGTAGTCCAGGGAGGTACGTCTCAGGTCATTCACACCAGCATGGACAATGACTGAGTCATATTTGTACTTGCCTTGGAGTGACCTGAGTGCTTGTGTTATGTGGCGAATCCAAGCGCCTGACAGGCAGCTCACCGTGACCTTCTCCTTGTTCAGCCTGGTGAGCGGGATGTCAGTGTGCCTGATGATAGAGTCACCTATTACAAGTGTATCAGGTGTGTTGTTTAGCCTTAAGGGCTGTGACTGTTTGGCACACTGGCTTTATGAGCTATGTGTTGCACGTGTTTTGTTTTGGGGTAGCGGTTGCTTGGGTGTCTGCTTTGGAGGTCTCTGCTACTTAGGCAGATTTTTATTTAGAGCCTCCGAGTATGTTTTTGTTTGTTTATGTGTTTGGTTTGCTGTCGTGGTAGGTCTATGTGAGACTGGAATTGTAGTGAATGTGGTTTCCTTCTCCTCCTGACTGGTTACATCAGTATTGAGTTGAGAGAGCTTAGCCTCCAGTTTGGCTATATGGTTGCATCTCTCACATGTGTTGGAATTTGTTGGGAAGAGGAGAGGGTTTTCTGTGTACATGAGGCAGTTGTATCATTGCCTCAAGATTCCCAGATTCACCAGCTGGACCGGGGAGGAGATTGACAACTGACATTTGGGCATGCTAGAATAGTATTGGGAATTCCTTTATAATTGAAAAAAGGGCCAATGGGAAACAAGGTACTCAAGGGTGTGAGGGTGTAGTGCTTTTAATTTTTTTAGTGATGACTTAGTGAGCAAGTGCCAGGTAACTTAAATGCAATATGTTACAGGTAACTTAAATGCAGAAATGACAAACAGTAACTTTATTTCAAGTGAAACAAGGAAATAAGTACAGTAAGCAATGCAGATATCACTAGGGATCCACAGAAGCACTGAAAAGCCACGTTTTATGTGGAATTAGCGTTTCAGGGAAATAACAAGCAAACAAACAACAAGCATACAAACAAAGCTAGATTCAGCATGCCTGGATCTAGTCTATGCTACAGCAAACAAGGTGCACCAATTTCAGAAAGAAACAGTTCAAATATGCAGGCACTATAAGCCTTTAACCAGAAATTCCCAGTTCAGAAGGGCAGAGTCCAGCCTCTCCTCCCACAAGAGTGCAGACCATGAACCTTCTTAGTGTAAAATAACTGACTTGAAGCCCAAGTGCTTAAACCAGAACTAATACACTTTTAGAATAACAGACACTGAGCCCTCAATCAGCAGTTCCCAACTTAGAAGGATGTAAGCTACCTGTCCTGCCACCACAATGCAGGCCACAAACCTTCCTAATGTAAAACAACTGGTCTGAAGCCCAAGTGCTTAATCCAAAAGACTTAGAATGATAACTACACTTTAATCAAGTTACTACCAAGCAGTAATAAATACAATTGAATACTTTAAAGAATGCCTGGATTAGTACTCAAGTTATACAAACAAAGCTAGATTCAGCAGTCCTGGATCTAGTCTATGCTACAGCAAACAAGGTGTACCAATTTAAGTAAGAAGCAGTTCAAATATGCAGGCACTATAAGCCTTTAACCAGAAATTCCCAGCTCAGAAGGACAGAGTCCAGCCTCTCCTCCCACAAGAGTGTAGACCACGAACCATCTTAATGTAAAATAACTGGCCTGAAGCCCAAGTGCTTAAACCAGAATTAATACACTTTTAGAATAACAGACACTGAGCCCTCAATCAGCAGTTCCCAACTTAGAAGGATGTAAGCTACCTGTTCTGCCACTACAGTGCAGACCACAAACCTTCTCAATGTAAAACAACTGTTCTGAAGCCCAAGTGTTTAAACTAAAAGGCTTAGAATGAGTTACACCAAGCAGTAATAAATACAATTGAGTACTTTTAAGATGACGCAAAAGCAAAACAAAGTAGGAAGAAATACAAATACAGTAAAAGCAGATATTTTTTTTTTTTTTTTTTTTAATTTCGTTCTTAGAAGCTGTACTGTATTTCACTTCATCATTCAGGATTTCAAACATCCTAGTTTCATAATCAATTACATACATCAACACCACCCCACCCTCTATGTCAGGTTTCATTACCCTGCATTTATTGTTACTAGAATTAAATGTTCTTCAGTATTTGTTAAATTCTTAACAACATTCTTTTTCATATTTAAATTTCTAATACCTTTCTCAACCAGTTCCTCAAAAATCCTTAAAGCTGGATGAAGTGGGAGGTTAAACGTACTTGCTCTACTTAACACTTGTTTGTCACCTTTTCTCCCTTTGAATATCAAATTTAAATTCAGCTTTCTCAAAAACATTTTAACATCTACCAAGGTTCTCACCAAACTCAAAGGCCTATTAGGAACAAATTGAAAACCTTTAGTGAAGAGGGTAAAAAAATCACCACAGATCTTTAAATCAGTGTAATTAAAAATGTTGAAATTGCCTTTTGTAACTTTTTTACCCCTTCTGTTTAAATAATGCTTTTGAGATTTACTGCTGTACATATTGCCCCCGTGTCTGACTGTTGTTTCTCACATAATTCCTGTTGTTGTCCCAACCCCTTCCCCTGTTCCCCATCCCCTGAATTTGTTTTTATTGGTTGTAGTTGTTGATGTGCAATTCTTTCACTTCTTCTGAGGGGTGGTGGTGGTTCTAAAGTGTGGGTATGCACATTAATTTACATTCTGCTGATTAAACGCATCCTCATTCCTATTTTCTCCTTCCCCCACAACCTGACTGTATGTTTTTTTGGGGGGGTGGGTATGCTTTACCTTCCTTATAATCATTTAAATCCCTTTGTAGTTTTTTATCTTTCTAGTTATGACATTATCACAATATACATCAATTTCTTTAAATACAGTTTCATATTTTACCTTCTCAGTGTTAAAAAGACAGTCCACTGTAATTCTGTTGCTCAATACATTTACTTCCTTGATTACAGTCTCTCTTTGTTGTTCGTAGTTCCTGATCATTAATTTCAATATTTCTATACCAAATCTGTTAAACAGTGAAAGTAACTCCTTGTGGAATAAACTGTTAATTTCCACATTGTTTGTATACTTAAAAAGCTGTAGCCCTTCCAGAACCCTACCCACTGCTACACATTCACTAAAATAGTCTATTTCTAACTGCAGAGTTTTCAAAGTTAAAAGTTTGTCTTTAAATACCTTCAGTACATCCGCAAATGTCTCATGTGTTTGTAGCCTTTCTTCTGTGAAATTGAACATCCTTCCTGTCCAATTTTGAAATGTAAAATCCATTCTATGTACATCTTGTCTGTTTTGCACCTAATTTACTGATGTAGAAGCATTTATCGATTGTAAACCCATGTACGCCATGTTAACTGTCGCCTCCTTCCTTTGGTCAGCTAACATCTGGTTGGCCAATGGCAATGGAAAGCCTGTGACATCATGTAATTGTTGTTGGTTACCTGGCAACCCCCGAATCTCCGCCTGTCATCAAGACCGTTTGGTTAGAGGCTATTTGGTGAGAATCTCTAACATTTTCTTGAATTCCCCTGTGGTAAGTGATGAATTGTCATTCATATCCTCCAAGTCATTAAAAACATTTGGTGTTTCTTTTAGAGACATATTGTTCACTCCTTCAGTCATGGAGCCAACCACAAAACCAAGTAAGAAACAACGTAAAAAATCAAAGACACCACAGCTGGAGAGCAGCAAACTTTTAATCACACTGCAGTCAGTTCGACTCAGTACCAAGTGAAATAACAAAAGCAGCAGTTAATACAACCCAACACAAAGTTTAAAACAGTGACAGCAGCAGTCAATGCGACCCAACACAAAGTTAAAACAGTAACAGTTAAGCACTTTTACCTAACACATCAGGCTTCATCAGAATAAATTGTAATGCTAGAACTTTTCATTAAATGTAACCAGCAGTTTAAAAGTGTCCAAAGGAAAAAAAGCTTCGATCAACCATTACTTCCCCCATTTAAAGAGACATTAAAAAAAATCCACTACATATAACTGAATGCAATATACTGTTACAAAGATTTAAAATCATGTGAATATTCAAAACATGTATATCAAATTTCCTAGTTGAAATAACATTTCCACAATAAATGCATTGCATTGAGATGGATTTATTGTTGATTTTAACTTATCATTGCAAACCTTATAGTTTCGCTGACCTCAGTCTAAGCACACTACTGATACTGATGTAATCATTCAAGCTTGGGGGTTTTCCTGCTTCCAACTTAACTTGACAGAACAATTCCCTATATAAAAGTCTGGCTTCCTAGTTACCTCCATGGGCATCAGATATCAAATGTTCAAACTTAAACCTACAATTAGAACATCCCACAGAATGTTTAAAAAGTGCACTAGTTTCTTTTGTTTTTGAAATATCATAAGTGTGCTCATTTATCCTCCTTCTGAGGTTTCTCTCTGTCTTTCCAACATAAAAACTGTTACTTATTTTGCAAACCATTAAATAGACCACCCCAGAATTGTTGCAAGTATAATGTCCCTTACATTTCAACAAGTAATTCTTAGATGTTATAAACACTAGCCCCGGATTCACTAATCTTACATGCAGGACTAACTTAGTCCTGCACGAAAGCGCCCGTTTAGAAGCAGGACGGCAGCACACCATGCATATTAATAAAGGCACGCTGCCCGACCTCCTAGGCTTACACAAAGTGTGCACGAGTGCAGGGGACATGTCTGAGAGCAGAGCTCTCAGAATAAACATGCCCCTGCGATGTAGAACAGAAGAAAGTGGAAATAAATGAGTGAGTCCCCCAACAGTCCCCCATGTGTACAACAGCAACAACACATAAAAATCAAATGAAAAAAAAAACGTATTATTTTTTTTTAAAATCCGTGTACAGCCAACTGTAGGTGCACGGGTATGCCCATTGCTTAGCTACGGTTAAAGCAGCTTAAAAAGCTGAAGAGGATAACAAGTAAATATATGCAAATGAAGAAACACAGCAATGTTGTAGTGGGCAGAGCATTTGCCTAGCAAGCAGGTATTCCTGGTTCGAGTCCCACTGCATCACAGTCTATTTTACATTGCAAAGCATGGTATAGCCAATATTTTTATTGCCAAACCCACTAAATAACATATATTTATGAACTGGAGTACTGCAGGAAATGCACATGTAAAGAGTCAGTATCATAATGAATAAGGCAGTACTAAACAGGTGTAAGCACAGATAAGCAGTAGTAAGCATATGCAAGCAGTAGTAAGCATGTTTAAGTGTATTTGTGTGAGGGTAAGCACTGCCTACACAGATTAAGCAATGTAGAAGCTGAGTGTAAGAAACTATAATTTGAAATAAGCAGTGCTTCCCGCCATGCAAACCCACTTACACCTGCTTTAAAGTGCCTTAACCCCACTGTATCCAATGGGCCTTGTTCTGCCCAGCAACAAAAGAAACAGCCATGCAGGACTTGAACCCAGGACCCTATACACCATAGTCCCAGTAGCTATCCACCAAGCCATCACAGAAGTGCAAACAAATGAGATAGTAGTAAACATGTCCTCACCATAGTATAACCAAACTGAACCTATGTGCCATAACTGACTACATAACATAAATATGTGAACTGGAGTACAGCAGTAAGCCCAGAAGTGAGGTGTACTTGTAATAGAGTGTCAAAGTCCCCAGTAAAACACAAGGACCCCACAAAGTATACGTACACATCAATCAGGGGTACAAGGCATACATATAAGGTGTAATGAATATTAACACAATGCCAAAAAGGGATTATAATGAATGTCTACTGTAGGCAACACCAAGCATTGCACAGGCCAGCTTAGGAGGTGTGAGCAATGTGTACACCAGCTAACTCTTTGTGCCCAGTGGTACACCCCTTTAAACAATGCCAACGTTAGGTAAGCAGGTTTGCCCATAGCTTAGCCTTTTCAAAACTGGCCAATCACGGAAAAGTGTGGAAAATCGGCCTTACTTAATCCCAAGAGGCAGAATTACATCTCATAACTGGTTGTAGCTTCCCCTTGCAGGCAATATGGCAGTAAGGGGAGTAGGAGTGCACTTCCGGGCACAGCACTGGTGCATCCAGGAGTCCATTGTCATGGCTGGACACCTAGTTAAAGACCATGCACAGAGACGTCTGCAGGGCCAGAACCAGGGCTCCCAATATAAGGCAGAGGCCTGGGACTGTCTCGCCCGCAACCTCACCAGTGCCACTGGCATACCTCGAACTGGTGAGCAGGTCAGGCACCACTATGCTAACCTGAAGCTGTGGAAGGGGGACCTCTTGGATGAGTGGCTTCAAGAGGCTAGAGCATCAGGAGATGTCCCAGCCATGTGTAAGTATCAGTCCACGATCTGTTTAATAATTGCCAGCTCAGGTAGATCATGGATAGGTATTGCTAAATATTCCTCTTATGTCCCCTACAGCTGCAATGGAGTGGGCCGCAAATCAGGAGGCCCACATCTACTGCCTGTCGTGGTTGTGACTCGAGGCAGGTCAGTAATATTCATGCTTTTACTGTCATAGGAAATAAAAAGTAGTAAGTAAATTAACTGCTAGTATAAAACCTGTATTGTTCAAGGCAAGTACTGCATACACTAGAGAATATGGCAGGAAGGGTCTCATATTGTTAGTATGGCAATAAAAGTGTAATACCCTGAGAAAACAGGTCTAACTGCTGGACTATATGTGTATATTCTGGTATCATATGGTAATGTAGATTTGCAATCATGTAATAGTACTGTAGTATTAAGCACTTTACCCACATCATGCACCATAACTTGAATGGGTAGGAATGCCTGTATATGACAGGTGTAATCCCCAGAGGCCATTTAGTACAACTGAGAGACACATAGACAGTAAACAGGGGATACGCAGACAACAAAACTCGAATAGCACATGCAACTGAGATGTGAACTGTTGTTTTATTAACACACACAGCCATGGTTTGAGTCCTGCCAGTGATAGTAGTCTGCATACAGAACTTTATACCACAACTGTACAGATATGTCCAGACTGTCTATTAAAGAGGCCCATATCTAATGCCTATAAACGTGTCCCCCTGGGAAATCAGTGAGATGATCCCTGATGTATAGGCTTAAACAGGAAATACAACTGATTGACACACATCTATGACAACAAACCTGGCACACTAGCAATACCCCGATACCTTATGTGACTAAGAAGCCATTTATGTCCCATTTACACCCCAGCCTGTTAAGCTATGGTCAGAGTCTGTACAGTAACAAAGTGATATGTATGTGCATAATACTAATGTGTAATCTGGAACTTTGTGTGGCAACAGTCAGGTAGTGCTAACAAACATTGCTCCCACAGGTACGTTGGATACAAACACTGTGCTGTGAAATACAGACCAATATGACCTGTACTGGTACCATCCACCCTAGTATTGTAGAGGATCATGAGTGTTGCAGTTTCTCTGAATAATAAAGTATCAGTGGTCACTGTCACCCACACTGTACTACATAATATAACTGTGTAGGAAAGCATGTATATGTGTGTGTCAGGTCACTAAAGGTGGAAGGGGGCAATATTTTAGATATGTCCAGGCATATCAGCATGTGGTCAACACATGACCAATGCCTGTGCAGAAAGAGTTGGATAGCATAGTGCAAAACATCACCCTGGAATCTGGCCATATGTGTAAAAACAGTAAGTCAGTGTTAACAAACATTCCCTCCACAGGTATACCAGGTAAGATGAGTATACTGCAGGTAAAACTGTTTCATGTGTAATAATGTTGACAGCCATATCAGTGTCCAATATAGGTCTATAGGGTAGTGTAGTAAGACTTGTAAGGTACAGATAACACCACTGACTAGGAAAGTAATGTGGCATACAGGAATATACTACTTGTTAATTGACATCTTTCTCTCCCTCCACCTTATCTCCAACAATAATCAACATCCACACCCCAACTGGTATGTACTGACTCTGATGATGACCAATCATTTGATAAATATTCTAATGGTTTCTATGCATGTGCCAAATTGGATTATTCCAACATTGTTGGCATGGTGCCATCAACGTACCTGCATGCTGTTCTTATTACCACTGTGGTCCCTTATATGCATGTTTTCTGTTTGCTATGCAACTGTTCTGTATCTAGTGTCTGGCCCAACCCTGCAGCTCCCTGTCAATTGGCCCTGCACCACCTTCGGGTGGAACTACCTCAAGGGATGGGGCTCTCCTCCCGGGAGTGGGTGTGGACAGGAACCTGTCATCCGTTGCCAGGTCGGGGTTGTGGTGCATAGAGCAATCAATGCCCAGGTCAGTGGTCTTCTCTGCCAACTTGAGGGCCACGTGTTGCGATTAGAGAGTCAGCCTGCCTCTGTGGCTCAGCCCCCAGCACAGCCACCTTTGGGACTGTGAAGGTGCAGTGGTGACTGCCCATGGGTGGGGACCTAAGTCCTACTGTTACCACTAGGGGGGTTGTGGACTTCTGATATCCCAACAGCCCTCCCTATCAAGGTGTTTACCCCCCATATGTGTCATATACTGCCCCTGTATGCATCTTGTGTGTCTTGACTGTTAACCTACCCAACCTACCTCCCCAAATATACCTACTACCCCTCCCCAACATCCTACTCCCACCTGAAAAAAAGGGCAATCTGTTCCCACAAAAAGATCTTGCCCCATACATAGCAGTCCATTTCGCACGTGTCCACTGGACACATGTAATCTGGTCTAACTGGTAACACAATGAATTTTTGTTGTCCTCACACCTCTCTCAGGGGTTTGAGTGTCCAAATCTACTTCCAAATTTAGTGTATATGCACAGCTGTTGCTGTAGAAGAAATGGGCAGTTATGCACCTTCCCTACACCCTTCATGCACATCCCTAGCTATTTTCCCCTACTATCTTTCCCTTTTTGTGCCCCATTTTTACCACTTTCCACTTGGGAGTAAGCAGTTTTAAGCACCAGTAGGTGGGTTTAAGTCTGTTTGTGCAGGGGGTAAGCACTGCCTACACAGGTTAAGCAATTTAGAAGCTAACTGAGTGTAAGACACTGCAACCAGACGTTAGCAGTGCTTAGCTACACGCAACTAACTGAGTGTAAGACACTGTAACTGGAAGATAGCAGTGCTAAGCTCCACGCAAACCAACGCATACCTGCTTACAACTGCTTTAAAATGCCTTAATCACTCTGTATCCAATGGCCAGTGTTCTGCCCAGCAACAAAATAGACAGCCTCTGCTAGGCTCAAACCCAGGACCCAGCACACAATAGACAATGGATTTACCACTATGCCATGACAGATATACATAAATTTGATGTTATCACAAACATATCATCCAGCACAATTATTCAACAGTACAGGAAATGAAGTAATATCATACCACACAACCTTTTAATGCAAGAATTCTGGACAAAGTGTGCCAAAATGTGGGTACAAATAGGGATATATGTCAAATATTGTTCTCATACACTTAAAATGTTGCTAGTTAAACAGTTATATGTATTAGAACACATATTTTTTGAATGAGCAGAAGTCTGAAACACAAAGGTGTCATCAGTAGTTACTGACTTCAATCCTGAGATCATTAATGTCAGTTGCCAAGAGAATGAGGTACAGGCCAAAATTATGAGCCAAACATGCATGGACATATGGACAAATATATATCTGTAAATGTACACAGATAGCTACATGTATATATATATATGTATGACTCACAAATAATCATATAACATCAATTGTATAGAGATAGATAAATATGTTCATATATGTATGTATATATATATAGATATATATATATATATATATAGGGCTTGCATATATAACTATGTAGATGCACACACACACACACACACACACACACATTATATATATATATATATATATATATATATATATATATATATATATATATATATATATATATATATATATATATATATATATATATATATATATATATATACAGATAGAAATGTGTATAGCATGTACACATGGGAATAACATCCTGAATTAACCACTCACTACAACATAACAGACCTTATGCACTGTTAATGGGGGTGGGGGCACAAATGCGGGATGTTGGGTAATTACTGCTATGTTGCCCCCCCCCCTCCACCGCCCTAATAGATATGCTGTGCAATCCAGTATTCAGCACATGCAGTTCCTGACTCCAGGACCCTCCACAACACAGTTGCAATACTTTAACAGTAAGCTAATTCACTTGTAAACTGTCAGGGCAATATCTGTAACGTATCAAGCAGACATGTCATTCTACCATAGGGAATGTACAATGTGGAAGGAGTACACATTACAATGGTGCAAATATGCACACACATCTATACACTGACAAATATATTCAGGTATATAAAGATATATGTATGTACATATATATATATATATATATATATATATATATATATATATATATACATATATGAGACATATGTAATGAAAGATGAGTACAGTGGGACAATTATCCCCTCTCTTCTGGATGAAAATCTCTCAATGATGATATGTGCCACATAGGCTGGTATTACAGGTGTGTTGTCTGGATCATTGAACCAGGTCCCATTTACTGCACATATATCGATGTACCATATTCATAGGTGTGCCTCAAGAGAGTGCCTTTATAGGTTTAGACATCTGGCATTGTGTAGCCTTACCTTCCTTTTTGCATGCTTGTATCTGTTATGGTGGTGGTTTTGTCCTTTGAACCTTTCCTAAATAAGGCACTATGGGGATGCCAAGAGCTGTAGCCAGTAAGTTGAATCCCAGTGGCAACAGGTGCAGACAATCTCTGGCAAAGCATTGTGGTCTGTCAATCATGTCTTCCCAGACAGATAGATACTGGATCCCCTTTGAATGACATCAGAAGCTTAGCCACTTGTTGGAGTCATTGTTATGTAGGTGTATATGTGTGAGTGTTCATATGTATATATATATATATATATATATATATATATATATAGATATATATATGTGTGTGTGTGGATATGTATATGTCCATATATGTATGTGGATATGTATATGTGTATATATCTATATAGATATGTGGATATATGTGTGTACACATATATGTTTACCATATGTACAGAACATGGAGATGAGTCTTATCTCAGCACCAATAGTCCCAACCCCTTAGTGCAAGGGGATGTCATGGATGTATTGCAGGTATACATGTAAACTGCTGCTACTGTCATAGGGGTGTCTAAACAGACATGTTGGGTGTGGGAGATCACATCTGCTGTATATTAGTATAACTATATATGAAACCGTATATGCTCTGCTATCTTCATTGTAGGAGTCAGATAGCTGTTGTGCCTCCCGATGAATTTAGTTTGGTGGGTGAGGAGACAGGAATGGCTCTTTGGATAGTGAAGGCTGCAGACCCCTGCCCTACGTACACAGACCACAGTACCATACACAAAAACACAGAATGTCTAAGTAATGTCCTCAGAAACAGCCCCTACTACACACAGGATGTCCAGCAGTCTGTTATCTGACTGGCTTGTTATCAGGTATGATGTCAATAAATAATGGTGTACAGACCATATGCACTATATATATATGTAGGCTTCATTTGCACAACACTTGTGTGCACCTCTGCAGTCTAGAGGTCAGTGTATGTAACAGTGTGCTATGCCCCTGTAAGTCAGTGCATGGGGGGTATGCACCATAAGTATCCTGGGGTGTTACAACATGTGAGAAATACCAGTAGTAAGCTGCTTTATGGTATGCGGATGTACATTACCATACATTTTACCTTGTGTAAATTGCTGGCCTACTGCTTACTGCCATCAGTGTGATTGCGATGATTTCATTTATGCATTGTTATGTGATAGATACCACCCATAGTGTCAACCCAGGTCTATTCCTCCTAGGGATTGCATGCAGAGTGTATTTAGAAGCCGCTGGACTAGACATCTGCATTACATACTGTTGACTGCTTGTTATGCTGTGGCCATATCTGTCATTCCTGTTGCACTAATTGAAGGCCTTGGTATGGACAACAACAAATGTGATGTTTTCGGATTACTGTAATAAATGATCTGTTTGAGTGTTGCATTACTCTATTTGTACGTATGTCAAAGCATAATCAGCTATATGACATGGCATATAAAACTGTAATAGTACATAACTGAACCTTTCCTACGTATACAGACCAGTGTGTTGTGTTACATCCTTTGAATTCTCTGTGGGTATATGTGTCAGGCAACAGTTGCCAGTGGTATGGGTGACTCATACACTGTCCATCAGATGAGGTTGCAACTGTAGGGATACTGGCTGTTCAGTATGGTGTTCACCCTCTGATTATGTATCTTCCTAGACATACCTCTGTGTGTGTATGTGTAGTTACATATATATATATATATATATATATATATATATAAATATACGTATCTGCATACATGTGTCTGTGTATATGTATCATAGGACTGTTTATTGCTTACACATTGTAAATTCACTATGGTAGCCAGACTGTACTGCATGATATGTTATCAGTACCAGCCGGACCTAATACAGGTGGGATGGCTTACTGTTAACATCTTGTGGCCATGTAGTGCCAGGTCCTGGTTATGGCATTTGCAACAGTAGGTATTGTATTGCAGGGCAGACCTGTTTTGCTGGGAGGGGGGAATATCAATACGTGTAAGACATATGTTGCTTGAGCCCCCTCACCCCCATTAACAGTGCCTGTGTTCATATATGTCTTTGTTATGTTCTCTATTATATCTATAGATATATATCTGTATATACATATCTATCTATAGATATATATATATATAAATACATATATATATATATATATATATATATATATATATATATATATATAAATAAATATATATATATATATATATATATATATATATATATATATTACTATAAATATATATATATATATATATATGATTAGATATTTATCTGCTACTCTCTAACATTTTCCTTACATAGCCCTGCTAATATCCTTGCTTATTCATCCAAACTCAGCATCAGTACAATAGGATAAAACATACCATCACCTGTACACTACACTATTAAAATCTGTACCTGATATAGGCTATAATCTGTATCTGAGAAATGTATAAACCTTATTAGAGAACTTCATATTCTCACCTTGGTCTTATTTCAATACCTATATTCCTGATGTGTGGATGTGAGCATATATATATATATATATATATATATATATATATATATATATATCTACAAATGTTAATGTATAAATGTATTGTGAATGAGAATGCATCTAAAAAAAAACAAAAAACAAACAAAAAAAAAAATCTTGTTAATTTTCTACTAATTGTTAGTTCTAACAGATGCATCATATGCTGTGTAAATTTTCATTTTTGTTCTATTTTAAAAAATGTAACACCTAAATTTGTTCTTAAGACTTGCTTAGAACTGTATAAATGCTAATAGTGTAACATGGAGCTTTTCTCCCCGGGCCTCTGCTGAAAATGGACCTGTGTCCAGTCGGACCCTCCCGGTTAACAAATGTAAAATAAAATAAAATAAAAAAAAAAAAATATATATATATATATATATATATATATATATATATGTAGACATATATGTATAGCTGTATGCATGGAGAGAGAGTGGTATATATATCTATTTAGTTTTTATATATATATATATATATATATATATATATATATATCTATATATATATATATATATATATATATATATGTATATATATATATTTATATATATTACTGTATATATATATATATATATATATATATATATATATACATACATGTTTGTAGATATTGACATATATATATATATATATATATATATATATATATATATATATATATGTATGCATGGAGAGAGAGCGGTGTATATATATCTATTTAGTTTTATATATATATATATATATATATATATATAGAGAGAGAGAGAGAGAGAGAGAGATAGCTATATATATATATATATATATATATATATATATATATATATATATATATATATATATACACACACACACACACACACACACACACACACACACACACATACACACACACATCTACATACTAAAGCACATTTTCTGTACTGTTAAATGATTGTGCTGGATGATTTGTTTCTGAAAACATCAGATTTTTTTGTATATCTGTCATAGCTTAGTGGAAAATCACATTGTCTAAGGTGTGTAGGATTCTGGGTTTCGAGCCAGGCAGAGGCTGTTTATTTTGTTGCTGGGCAGAACACGGGCCAGTGGATACAGAGTGATTAAGGCACTTTTCAGCACTTTTAAGCGGGTTTGCATGGGTTTGTGCAGAGCTAAGTACTGCTAACTTCCGGTTACAGTGTCTTACACTCAGTTTGCTTCTATATTACTTAACCTGTGTAGGCAGTGCTTACCCCCATGCAAACCTGCTTACAGCTGCTCAAAAGTGCCTTAATCACTCTGTAGCCAATGGGCCATGATCTGCCCAGCAACAAAATAAACAGCTCCTGCAAGGCTCAAACACAGAAACCTAAGCACCACAGACAAATTGATTTACCACTAAACCATGCCAAATAAAAATAAATTTGAATTTTTAAGAAACATATCACCCAGTCCAGTCATGCAACAGTACAGAGAATGTATACCAACATCTAGATGTATGTGTATGCAAATATATTAAATTAACATCTAAACAGATACAACATATATATATATATATATATATATATATATATATATATATATATATATATATTTCTAAAACTATATACATATATATTAACATATATGAACATATATACATGCAAATGCCTACATTTACACATAAATGTGTCTACACCTATATGTCTACATAAACACAGCAAGTTACATATGTGTACACAGATATATATCTATGTAGGTATATACGGACATAGTTATATATATTTAAGCAGATATCTATATCGGTATATATGGCCATACATCTGTAGATGGCAATGGCAGATTAACAAATACACATATGTCCACTTGCACCGTTAATGGAGTTGAGAGGCGGCCCCACACACTATACGTCTTGTATGAATAGGCATCCCCCTCCACAGCCAAACATGTCTGCCCTGCAATACACTACCAAGTGTTGCAGATCCCATAACCAAGACCTGACACGACATGGGCACAAGATGTTAACAGTACTACATCCCACCTGTATGATGTAAGGCTGGAATTGATAACATATCATGCAGTGCAGTCTGCCTCCCATAGGAAATGTAAAATGTGGAAGCCATCAACATCCACAGGATAAAGATACACAGACACAGATATGCAAATACATATATACACACACACACACACACATATATATATATATATATATATATATATATATATACACACACACACACACACATGTGACTACACAAACACACACAGATATATGTACAGTAAGATACATATATAGAAGGTGCACACGATATGGAACAGCCACTATGCCTACAGTTAACACCTGAGCAACTGGACACTGTATGGGCCACCCATACAAATGACAATCATTGCCTGCAACATATACCCACAGAGAGGTTATAGGGAAAACATCACACACAGGTTTGCAGAAATGGAATACCTTTAATTGTGTACTGTTACAGTTCTAATTGCCATGTCATATACCTATTCAGACACTGACATCCATATAAACAGAGTAATGCAACTGTGAAGCAGTTATACTAATACAGTAGTCTGGAAAGGTTCACAACTGTTGCTGTCCAGGCCAAGCCTTTCAAATTGTACAATAGTGAGGACAGACAAGGCCACAGGTTACCAAACAATCAACAGTATGCAATGCAGGTGTATAGTTCAGCAGCCTTTATCTACACTCTGTACAAAACCACTAGGTGGTAAAGACATCATGTGACCAAATGGGTTGTAACTGTTACATAACTGACACCATCACATGTACACTGACAAACAGAACAGTCTGTATGGCAGGAGGCAGTAGACTTGTATTAACCCAATTTATGTAAGTAATGTAAATATAGGTGAAGTATACGGTACTGTGCATCCAGATACTTTAAGGCAGCCCACCCCTGATACCCCACATTTTTTAACAGCCTAGGTCATTTATGGTGCTCCCCCCAACTCAATAATACAGGGCCATATACCGCTGTTACGTACACTGGCCTCTGGAGTGCATAGCAGCACGCAAGTATTGTGTAGGTGACGCCCGCACATATATACCACAGCACCACCGTATGTGTAGGGGATACAAAAGCAGTGGACTGATGGCAGCAGTGGCAGTGTGAAATACTCACAGCCCAATAAGGAACAACCCCCGTCAGCATGTCATATGTGCAAAGCTTGGTATGTAGATGGAGGACAGAGGCTGGACCTCAGGCACAAATGTGGAAAACTGTTGCCATACACTAAGCAAGTTGCTGGTATTACAGGATAGTCTGCAACATACCCTTAGTCAGAGAATTGAGGTTAGAAACAGAAATCGATGTAGCCATGTACTGATAGCACTGAACACATGCACTGCTAGTGAAATATCTGACACAGGACCTGTGTGGTGGACAGACAACACATGATAGGCACACCTCTGGTCAGCAAGAGGATATGCCCACATTTGAGAGCTATGCAAGCAGTCTGCATTCCAAGGTAAAGTTGTATGTACACACACACTCTGTAACACCAGTACAATACAAAGCATAACACAACTCTACTCACACTCTGTCTGTAGTTCCTGAACCTCCTACAAATTTGTAGCTGCCTTGAGTGTGCCAGTTCTCCTGTAAGAGGTATTGCTACCTGCAGTCTGTAACACTGATGCCCACACACAGGAAGGATGTCCCTCACACAGGCTATGTACAGGGATCACACCCACATGATGTAGGGGTTTAGAGTAGGTGGTTGCCATGACTGTGGTGATTGGAAGTACTACACATGCATAATTTTATATATATATATATATATATATATATATATATATATATATATATATATATATATATATAGCTATCTGGATAATAATATGTACGTATATTTCCACCATATGTCCTGGACATGGAGTGTAGCCCTACTCCAGCCTCTATAGTCCCACAGTCATAGTGCAAGGGGATGTCAGGTATGTATAGCAAGTATATTAGTAGACTATTGCTACTGTCATTTGGATTTTCCTCATAGACATGGTGTGTGTTGGAGGTTACATCTGCTTATAACATCTGTGCCATTGGGTACTGACAGACATCCTAAGGACATCATAGTAAAGTACCGCTGCTAGCATGTAATGCCCCTGTGGACTGCAGCAGAGATATTGGTCAATATATGTAGACATTCTGACACACTCTGTACAGTCCAGAGGTATACACATAACCCCTTAGTGCTAAACATGTGTACCATGCCTGACAATATGGATGTAGACAGCCATGTAGATAGATATAACACATAACGACTGGAATACATGTGCCACCATAGGTTATGCATGCAAATACCCCTGTCTGGCCTGACACATAATAACCGCTGATACAGGGGTGCCATGGCCACATACTACCCACTAGATATTGACATACATCTGTACAGCATCCCACTGCTCTGTCTGACATACATGACTGTTAAGGGAGCCCCAGCAGCATTACATCTGGCAAGTATCTGCACATGACATCTCACTGGGTAAGTACACTAAGCTGCTAGTCATGTAACAATGCACTATGCAGGCTACAGGCAGACTGGCTCAACACTGACCACATCTCCTATGGGGGATTGCACATGTGCCTGCATATATAGCAGGCTCTACAGGCATGCCACAGCACAGGGTAAGATACACCTGTGTGAAAGTGCATAACCACAACCAATGTGAACACGGCCACAACCACATATGTTAAGCTAGCATAATATTACAGTATATGGGTTATCTGTTCAACACCCTCCTCATATGTGCCACTCACAGACTGACCCTACATATCCTAGGCTGCTACACAGTTTGGTCTGATGGGTGTCTGTGGTATGGGACATGTGTGTGTATGGCCCTAAAAACATGTACGCCAATATGGTACCATACAGTGGAGCAGCATGTAACATCAGATAGGATGGGACCTAGAACAATGACATCTACCGCAGTCTGTACACAGGTTAAAGTACATATTAACAATACACACACTGTCAACATTCACCATAAGTACACAGACCTCAGTACTGTATAAACATCCACAGAATGTCCAGGCTATGTCATCAAATATAACCCCTACTGTAAATAACACGTGTAGCAGTCTGATATCTCACTGGCTTGTTATCAGATATGATGACACTAATTATGGTGTACAGCACATATGCACCACTTTGTGCATGACATATGTACACAGGTTGATAGAGTTGTGGCTGGAAGCACATACACAGGGCCAGTAATGACATGTTGATGTGATAACCTCATACATTTACTGCTTAAGCAGGCTTTGTTGCAATATATGTCCTATGTGGTATAAGAAGCCAGTAACTCTCATGGCTTTCACCATCTACAGACTGCAATCCTCACACTGCCTCTGCAGTCCACAGATAGATGCTCCATTGGTAACAGATGAAACCAAAGGCACAACACACTGCCCTATCTGCAGACGACCCTGAAGATGGGGATTCCTCATAAACATGGAACTGACATGGCAGGTATTGAGACCTGTAGGACAGTCATATCCACACACACACTGTTAACCCAACAGTACTTCAAATGCAGTACAGCAGCACTTACAGTCTGTAGTCAGGTCAAGCACACCCCCTTTCTGTGTGTTGCCCTGTTTCCACAGTGTATGTTGTTAGAAGTAAATCCCCAAGCCATCTGAGATGCTGTTTGCCAAACAACAAATCTAGTTCCTGCTTACAGTGAATGAAAATGGCCAACACCAACATGATGTTCTTAGATATTGGAGCGTGTTTCCCTGCAATTGGCTATGGAAATGTTACCATAGCTGTTCCACATGCAATCAGCTAGAGGAGGGCTGAAATTCGTGCAGAGGCCATTAGCTGATCATGAGCATCACTTAAAATACACATGCTGCTGCCAGTCAAAGCAGGCATAGGTCTCCACGTACACCAGAGTGGGAGTGGGAGAGGCAGATAGAAGCAAAGACAAGCCAGGGAGTGGTGGGAGAGTAAAACCCAAGCATGTTTGTGTCACACACCTATCAGCACAGGGTATCAAATCCCTGATGACTCTGTAGTGATATCATAGCTCTGTACAGTTACTGGATGCGCCACATGGGTTACTTGTTGTGGAGCCCTCAAAACATATATACGATGGTCACTGACATCTGCAACAGGGATATTGTAGCTATACAGTAGGTGACATACACGTGCCTCTCCACATGAACAGGTGCCAGCATCAACACAGCCACACTCTCATAGGGACAGACACATGTTGACACACTTGGTAGAGCCAGGATTATAACTCATCAATAGTGGGATTGCCACAACACATCACTGTGCAGATATCACATGCACCACATGGGTCATACGGGGGTTGTATGGGCAAAGGGTATGGGGAGGTGTCTGACATCAGACAGCGTGCTTCAGTATGCCCATGGGGATTGTAGGGAGTTTGGATGTGAACATACGTGCCATACAACACACACACAAACACACAGGGTGCCAGTACTGACATGCATGGGTGCATGTCTGCATGGGTGCGTGATGGTCGACTGTGCCAGATGGCTGTACAAGGCTAGGCAATGGGTATACTTTGGCATCAGGCCATATGATGATGGTCTTCATTGTGGCTCAGGGCTGTAGTTTCTGCATTTGCCCACACAGGTGGATATTGTATCCCCCATCCAGTCACCTGGGTGACTATTGTGTGTGGCCAATGCTGTACATCGCTTGCCATGTATGTGTTCCTTAGTCCATGACATGGATGGTGTCTGGGATATGCACACCTTCCACATGCATGTACAGTGACATGTGAAACTGCACCTGGGGTGTCAGGCCCATGTGTGCACAGATTCTCATCAAATGTGCCAGTCTTGCCCACTTGTGGTGGGAACTGGCAATGAGCAGCAGGTTTACCCTGCACCTAAATTGATAGCATGCTAATGACATTCCCTGATGTCAATGGCATCTGTCAATATAGGGCATGTTGTCAGGCATGGTATGTCCTTTGTGGG
Organism: Protopterus annectens; assembly: GCF_019279795.1. Taxonomy (NCBI): domain Eukaryota; kingdom Metazoa; phylum Chordata; order Ceratodontiformes; family Protopteridae; genus Protopterus; species Protopterus annectens. The sequence continues at coordinate 1,061,586,329 of NC_056727.1, read as the reverse complement.
TCACATGTGATGGCACCACAGGTGTTTTAGCTGTCCATTGGGGAACATGGGGAAGGTGCACCGTCTGCATGTGCGTGCATATTGGACAGATGGACAGGGTGCCATGCCCTCTGTAGCCCACAGCTATCACCCCATAATTACTATCAGTGGCCAATATGCAGTGTACTACCCACATATTGCCTGTTGCCTAGGCATGTGTGTGTTTATGAGACATGGATTGAGAGTGTGCTCTGGGTAATGCTGGGATTGTTAACTGTGATTGCTGAGCCTTGATGTCTCATGTATGGGTATGGCTTTGCACCCCACTCTCTCAGCTATTTCACATCTATTATCCCTGTACAGTGGACATTGTGATACACAGGAGGGCCACCATGTAAGAAATATGCAAAACCCACTCCACATTGGCCACACACTCACAACCACCTCCACACAGGATACGTTTTACAAACACACACACATTTGTCATGTCTGGGAGTAGAACCCCTACTTAATTAGTTTATTACACTACAGCATTACGCAGTTACAGTACATGCCACAGCGTTTACTGGAGTACTCCCTCCCCAAAGTTGTATATCACATTGGATGACATCAGCAGGATTGCCAAAGTAGGCCATTTCAATTGCACTGTGTGTGACTAACCTATAATGCATTGCTTACTACACAGACAGTGAGATATACACAAAACATCCACAACCAACATGTGTGGGTATAGAACCCCTAACAGAGGTCTAAATCCCACGACAGCATAGAGCTATTATAGGACGCACCATGGGGATTACTAGGGAACTCTTTCCCCAAAGGTGTATTTCACAATGAATGACATCAGCAGGATTGCCAAAGTAGGCCATTTGAATTGTATTGTGTGTGACGAGCCTATAATGCATTGCTCCCTACATAGACAGTGAGACACACACAAAACATCCACAACCGACATGTGTGGGTATAGAATCCCTAACAGAGGTCTGTATCACACTACAGCATGGAGCTGTTATAGGATGCACCATGGGGATTACCAAAGAACTCCTTCCCCAAAGGTGTATTTCACAATGAATGACAGCAGGATTGCCAAAGTAAGCCATTTGAAACATACTGAGTGTGACAAGTCTATAATGCATTGTTCCATACACAGACATTGAAACACACACAAAACTTCCAGAACTGCCATGGGTGGGGATGGAACCCTAACACAGGTCTACATCACACTACAGTAGTACACAGGTACAGGACTCACTACAGAGATTACTGGGCTTCAATTTTCCCAGAGGTGTATTTCTAGGTGGGTGACATCAGCAGCCTTGCCAAAGTTGAGTATATGAATTGTAAGAAGTGTGAGTACCCTAAAAGGCATTGTTCTCTACACAGTCAGACATGCACACAAACTCACACGCACACACACACACATACACACACACACACACTTGCCAAGTCTGGGGTTAGAATGCCTACCTAACTACTTTATCGCACTACAGCAGTACACAGTTACAGGATGTGCTACAGAGATTACTGGGCTACAATTTTGCCAGAGGTGTATTTCTAGGTGGGTGACATCAGCAGCCTTGCCAAAGTTGAGTATATGAATTGTAAGAAGTGTGAGTACCCTAAAAGGCATTGTTCTCTACACAGTCAGACATGCACACAAACTCACACACACACACACATACACACACACACTTGCCAAGTCTGGGGTTAGAATGCCTACCTAACTACTTTATCACACTACAGCAGTACACAGTTACAGGATGTGCTACAGAGATTACTGGGCTACAATTTTGCCAGAGGTGTATTTCTAGGTGGGTGACATCAGAAGCCTTGCCAAAGTTGAGTATATGAATGGTAAAGAGTGTCAGTACCCTAAAAGGCATTGCTCTCTACACAGTCAGAGACAGACACACACACACAAACACAGTTGCCAAGTCTGGGGTTAGAACACCTACCTAACTACTTTATCACACTACAGCAGTACACGCTACAGAGATTATTGGGTTACAGCTTTCCCAGAGGTGTATTTCTAGGTTGGTGACATCAGCAGCCTTGCCAAAGTTGAGTAAATGAATTGTAAGGAGTGTGAGCCCTAAACAGCATTGTTCTCTACACAGTCAGACAAACATGCACACAAACAGTTGCCAAGTCTGGGGTTAGAACACCTATCTAACTACTTTATTACACTACAGCAGTACAAAGTTACAGGCCATGCTACAGAGATTATTGGGTATTTATAAAATCTAGGAATTACTTGTTTTAATGTTTTAAATATTCACATGATTTTAAATATTTGTAACAATATATTGCATTCAGTTATATGTAGTGGATGTTTTTTTTTTAAATGTCTCTTTAAATAGGGGAAGTAATGGTTAATTGAAGCTTTTTTTCCATTGGACACTTTTAAACTGCTGGTTACATTTAAGGAAAAGTTCAAACATTACAATTTGTTCTGATGAAGCCAGACATGTGTTAGGTGAAAGCGCTTAACTGTTACTGTTTTAACCTTGGGTTGGGTCGCATTGACTGCTGCTAAGTGTCACTGTTTTAACCTTTGTGCTGGGTTGTATTGACTGCTGCTATTGTTATTTCACTTGGTGCTTAGTCAAACTGACTCCACTGTGATTAAAAGTTTGCTGCTCTCCAGCTGTGGGGTCTTTGATTTTTTACGCTGTTTCTTACTTGGAGGAGTTCTTTGTTTTATGGCTGGCACCATGGCTGAAGGAGCGAACAATATGTCTCTAAAAGAAACACCAAGTGTTTTTAGAGACTTGGAGGATATGAATGACAATTCCCCAGTTACCAGAGGGGAATTCAACAAAATGTTAGAGATTCTCATCGAAATACCCTCTAATCAAATGGTCTTGATGAGAGGTGGAGGTTCGGGTTTGCCAGGTAATCAGCAACAATTACATGATGTCACAGGCTTTCCATTGCCATTGGCCAACCAAATGTCAGCTGATCAAAGGAAGGAGGTGAAGGTTAACATGGCAGACACGCATTCACAATCGGCGAATGTTTCTACATCAGTAAATCATGTGCAAAACGGACAAGATGTACACAGAATGGATTTTACATTTGAAAATTGGACAGGAAGGAGGTTCAATTTCACAGAAGAAAGACTGCAAACACAAGAGACATTTGTGGATGTATTGAAGGTATTTAAAGACAAACTTTTAACTTTGAAAACTCTGCAATTAGTGAATGCATAGCAGTAGGTAGGGTACCTAAAGGGCTACATCTTTTTAAGTATCCAAACAATGTGGAAATTAACAGTTTATTCCACAACGAGTTACTTGAACTGTTTAACAGATTTGGTATTGAACTATTGAAATTAATGATCAGGAACTACAAACAACAAAGAAAGACTGTTATCAAGGAAGTAAATGTATTGCACAACAGAATTACTGTGGACTGTCTTTTTAACATTGAGAAAGTAAAATATGAAGCTGTATTTAAAGAAATTGATGTATATTGTGCTAATATAATAACTAGAAAGATAAAAAAACTACAAAGGGATTTAAATGATTATAAGGTAAAGCATACCCACCCCCAAAAAAAACATACAGTCAGGTTGTGGGGGAAGGAGAAAATAGGAATGTGGATGTGTTTAATCAAGAGAATGTAAATTAAATAATATGCATACTCACCCCTTAGAACCCCTCCCCCAAAGAAGCAAAAGAATTGCACAGAAGCAAGGGTATTTCAACAACTAGAACCAATACAACCAAATGCAGGGGAGGGGGAACAGTGGAAGGGGTTGGTGCAACAACAGGAATTATGTGAGAAACAACAGTCAGACACAGGGGCTATATGTACAAGAGTGAATCTCAAAAGCATTATTTTAACAGAAGGGGGTAAAAAAGTTACAAAAGGCAATTTCAACATTTTTAATTACACTGATTTAAAGATTAGTGATGAATTTTTTACCCTGTTCACTAAAGGTTTTCAATTTGTTCCTAATAGACCTTTGCGTTTAGTGAGAACCTTGGTAGATGTTAAAATGTTTTTGAGAAAGTTGAATTTAAATATGATATTCAAAGGGAGAAAAGGTGACAAGCAAATGTTAAGTAAAGCAACTACTTTTAACCCCACACTTAACCCAGCTTTAAGGATTTTTGAGGAACTGGTTAAAAAAGATATTATAAATTTAAATATGAAAAAGAATGTTGTGAAGAACTTAACAGACACTGAGGAACATTTAATTCAATTATTAAGCAACAATAAATGCAGGGTAATGAAACCTGACAAAGTGGGTGGGGTGGTGATGTATGTAATTGATTATGAAATTAGGATGTTTGAAATTTTGAATGATGAAGTAAAATACAGTATAGCTTCTAAGAACTAAATTAATATCGCATACGCTAAAATTGATTATTATTTGAAAGACCATTTATTACAAGGAGCACTGGACAAAAATTGGTACAACTTTTTACATGTGGAAAAAACGCTTATCCCAATAATATCTGTAATACACAAGACACATAAAAATATTGAAAACCCAGTTTTAGGCCAATATTGTCAGGTGCTGGTTCTATTTCTGAACCTTTGGCTATATCTGTGGACCATCATTTAAAAAAAATACTGGAATCTTTGAAACACATTACTAAAGACTCTTGGGATTTTCTAAAGAATATTTCTGATGACAAGTTTAGTGAAATAGTGTATTTGGTGACAATAGATGTGGTGGAATTATTCCCTAGTATCCCTCATAGTATGGGGTTGGAGTGGTTTCAGGAGGTATTATTAGAAGCAAAATATTTGAAAGCCAATGTTGTGAATTTGATAATTGAATTTATGGAAATAATCCTTAAAAATAACTATGTGTATTTCAATGGCAAATATTACAAACAAGAAAGAGGCATTGCTATGGGGGTGGTGTGTGCCCCTTTATATGCCAATTTGGTGCTATATTTTTGGGAAAGGAAATTCATTATAAAACTGAATGGTACAAAAACATTGTTTATCACACACATTTTTTGGATGACATTTGCTTGCTTTGGCAGGTCAGTGGATGAATTGACATCTTTTATGACATATTAATAGGACAACTGATTTTTTAAGATTCACACACATTCTATCCTTAGAGAAAATTGACTATTTAGATGTAACTTTGTATAAGGATTTTGTGAACATCTGCTTCCATTCTAAGATATTTTGGAAACACACATTCTCAAATTCATATTTATACTACAATAGCGGTCGTCCGAATTTTCAAAAGAAGGGCATTGTGAAGGGGCAGTTAATTAGAACCTCGAGAATGTGTAGTGAACTATCTGTGTTTCATAAGGAGATGGAATTCATCAGAGAACTGTTTATACAGAGAGAATACCCAGTAAGTCATGTGGATAGTTTAATAAATGAAGTGACTCAGGATAGAGATGTCAAATATAGTCCATTACTGGGCAAAGGCTGTAATTTTGAGATCAAACAGAACATAACGCAAGTGGAATATGACACTGCCTTTGTTCACACTTATTTTACCACTTCCACAGAAATAGAAGGTATTATTAGGAAACACTGTGGAATTTTGAAAGTGTATGAGGAAACTAGGAATTTTATACCAGACACACCGAGATTTATCAGAAGAAGGGATACAAACCTGAAAGAAATGTTAGAAAGAGGGGACATTAGAAATGATAAAGTAAACAGCAAATTTGGCACATATAAATGTGGAACCTGCAACCAGTGCAGATATATTATTGATAAAGATGAAGGGTTTATAACATCTAGGATTACTTGTTGAAATGTAAGGGGCATTATACTCGCAACACTTCTGGGGTGGTCTATTTAATGGTTTGTGAAATATGTAACAGTTTTTATGTTGGAAAGGCAGAGAGAAACCTTAGAAGGAGGATATATGAGCAGGAGTGATATCTGATGCCCATGGAGGTAACTGGGAGGCCATACTTGAATATAGGGAACTGTTCTGGCAAATTAAATTGGAAGCAGGACAACCCCTGGGCTTGAATGACTACATCAGTATCAGTAGTGTGCTTAGACTGAGGTCAGCGAAATTATAAAGTTTGGGATGATAAGTTAAAAAATCAACAATAAATTTATCTCAGAGCAATACATTTATTGTGGAAATGTTATATCAACTAGGAACTTTGATATAAATGTTTTTAATATTTACATGATTTTAAATCTTTGTAACAATATATTGCATTCAGTTATATATAGTGGATTTTTTTAAAATGTCTCTTTAAATGGAGGAAATAATGGTTGATTGAAGATTTTTTTTCTGTTGGACACTTTTAAACTGCTGGTTACATTTAAGGAAAAGTTCAAACATTACAATTTGTTCTGATGAAGCCTGACATGTTAGGTGAAAGTGCTTAACTGTTACTGTTTTAACCTTGTGTTGGGTTGCATTGACCTCTGCTGTCACTGTTTTAACCTTGTGTTGGGTTGCATTGACCTCTGCTGTCACTGTTTTAACCTTGTGTTAGGTTGCATTGACCTCTGCTGTCACTGTTTTAACCTTGTGTTAGGTTGCATTGACCTCTGCTGTCACTGTTTTAACCTTGTGTTAGGTTGCATTGACCTCTGCTGTCACAGTTTTAACCTTGTGTTAGGTTGCATTGACCTCTGCTTTCACTGTTTTAACCTTGTGTTAGGTTGCATTGATTGCTGCTATTGTTATTTCACTTGGTGCTGAGTCGAACTGACTGCACTGTGATTAAAGGTTTGCTGCTCTCCAGCTGTGGGTTCTTTGATTTTTTATGTTGTTTCTTACTTGGAGGAGTTCTAGATTTCTTACTTGCCCCAACCTAGTACAGTGTTCAAAGTGCCATGTAAAAAATTACTCTCCCATCTTTTGTAAGTGGTTCATGTAGTATATTTTACAAACAGTAGGTTGTAAGCCAGATTATTACAATTTTGTATAAAATTGTTACCCATCCAATGCAGAATAGCCAGAGTGAGGTAATGACATATTTATTTCTCTGCAAACTGGGTGCACTTTATGGCATCTTGGGAGTAGCTGCATCTGATCTAATAAATGTATAATTTGATTCCCATGTGAGTTTAAAACCACAGAGAATCACATTAGCTATGACTAATTGCCACACTACACTATGATGATATAATAAAACAAAGCGTTATATTTTGCATGTATCAAATCATCCTGTGGTAGTGCAAGCTGTTTAAATGGCAAGGTAATAGTGCACTAATAAGGTAGCTTGGACAACTCTCTCTCATGCAATAATCATGTTTCCACTATAGTCAAGAAATCCTACTATCTGGCCCAGTTAATTTCCAAGGGAATATATTCACAGTTCAAAGTCATCATACTATTTGGCATGTGCAAATCCAAGCATATTCACTGCACTTGAAATGCCTCAGTGTTTCTAAACCAAATCAATTAAAGTCCTTAAACTCTTCAACTATCTTTATATTCACTAGACTGTAAGCTGCTCTGGTGCAACTTGTGTCTCTCTCTTTGAGCCATGAAAGACCCAATCAAATTTAGCATCCTGTTTCTTTGCAAACCTAGTGACACTACAAACACCCATACTAGGGAACTCAATTTACAACAACAAATAAGCAAGACTCACTGGAGGGATTGGTTCCCAAATCAGTATTTTCTCAGTCTTTGGAAAACGTTACCACTACAGGTCAAACAATCTACTATTTTGTCTACCTTTAAGGCTAATATTAACTATTGGATGGTTAGACATAAATTTACACTAGGGTTATCATGTACAGCCTTGTTTGATTTAGGATATGGGCACTAATAAATACACATAAATGGTGGTAAGAATTTTCTTAAGACTGTCTTCTTAAAGATATGTCTGGCTAGGTCTTATACAGTCCCTGTGTCACTTGTCTGGTATTGCTCCTGTGTTCCAAAAATAACATAATGTATATAAACATTCAGAATCATTATATCATATGGGAACTTCCAGCTATGTTAAATGATTCCTTGTTGAAATTTAATATAATATGTAGTAATCGCTTTGATCTAAATTTGAGATGAGTAACTTCAGGCCTTTTCCTTCATATCAGAAAGCAGGGAATTCTTTTCATTGGATGCCATGACTGAGTCACCTATCTTGATGATTTTCCTTAAAATAATAAGATTGCATGTGTAAAGGGTACATTTAGAAGCCAGTGATAATCTCTGGACAGTGGTTCATATATTGAAGTTGGAAATTAATAGCCCTAGTGGCAGGTAACTGCTTGATTTGATAAGTATTAATTTTCTCATGCAATATAAAGAGCAAAAATGAACTCAAAGAAAAGATCCAGCAGGCCAGAGCATGTGTGCTTTTGGTTTGCAGGATCTGGAAGACAATGGTCTTAGACTAAGGCAAGCCACAACTACCAAAGAAAAATTACCGTTAGTTTTGGACAAGAATTCCTACTTACCCAGTGCTTATTTATCTATTCAGCCCCCAAAATAGTAATTATTACCTCACAGCAATCTTCTGTTAGAAAGGAAAGTTTAACAGAGAAAAAAATGAAAAAAAAATTAAATTTGGTCCAAATATCAAAGATGCATCCAGCCATAGCTGTAGTTATTTGAAAGAGACAGCTCTTTCATTCACATTTGTATCATTATCAAGAATGTAAAACCAAGAAAACACATCACTGAGGTTAGGAAGAGCAGTAAAACTTATCCATTTGGTCGGTCTGACACTCAATTATTTTGTTTTAATATACTATTGTTTATCAACACTACTAACCTCATAATGAGAACACTGGGATAACATTTTCAGAATAGGAGGCCATAGTGACTACTATGTCATGTGCATTAGGAAATTAAAAAAATTCACCTTGGGTCATAGTTCAGATAATTAACGAAGCAGAAAAAATCTGGGAGGCAGGGCTGAGCCCTACAGTGCTGTTGAACATATCTGTATAGGTACACACCCAACGACACCCATATCAACTTAGTTGAAAGAAGAATTTTCAAATGCACAGATGCACTCAAGGGATCTATGTTAGAAGATTGAAAGACCATACTTATATATATTCTCCCCTTTCACTCAGACCATATTTATATATATTCTCCCCTCTTTCACTCAAGCACCAACTTCACAGTGCAGAGCCTGTGGTCACTACATCCAACCCCGATACTGCAAGAGCTCTGCCATAAGTGCTAACTCCCAAACATTTTGTCTTTATATGATGTAAGCAAATTTAATTTGAGGAACCTTGCTGTGCATTAACATCAACTAGTCAAATGCCTGCCTGTGATGGAAATTGGCTTTAACACCACCTTCCCCCCCAAAAAAGAATAGTACTTGCACTCTAATGACCACTTACTAAGTTGGCCACTGTCCTTTCTCTTGATCAGTATTTACACTGTATACATCAGTTACTTAGTCATCCTGGTTAACAGGTGTCGGCATTCATGAAATTAAAGGAAACCTGTTCTACTTTCTACCTCTTTGTTAATTGCTTTGTATTAGCTATAAACTGATTACTCTCTGTATAATTTGACATGTGGGTGAAACTCCTATACTTCACATAATATGGCTCCCATCCTTCCCATAGTACTAACACTGCACTTACTACCTATATGGATACTGTCGATACAGCTAGAGAAAACAGCAAACTAGTCTCCTCATTTTAGATTATCTAAAGCTTTTGACACAGTTTGTTACAGCAAACTTCTTCTTTGAATGCCCTCATACATTTTCTATCAGCCCACCGTTCTTTGGTTCAAAAGCTACATGTCCAGTAGGTATCAGTCAATAAAATTTACTCCATCCTCTCTCTCCATACCTCCCAGTCACCATCAGTGTACCACAAGGCTGTATCATTGGTTCTCGCCTCGTTAACATTCTCAGCAACACCCTCCACTTATCCACAAAACAGGCATCCCTAACACAGTACACAGATGACTCCACACACACTCATTTGCACATCTGACAACATAGCACACCTCCAAAAAATTACTCAGAAAGCTTTAATAGCAAATGAAGCATAACTTTGTAATGCACAACTCATGTTCAACCCTAAAACAAAAAAACAAAGTCCTTCTTTTTCCCCTAATTACCTCTCCATTGCAAAAACAAAGATTAAAGTCCTCTCTTCTCATTATACAACCACGGAAGTCACTTCTCATAGCAAATTATTAGAAGTGATAGTGGATGATGATCTTAAATTTGACCTGCATATGCCAAATTGCATAAGAAAAAGTAATTAAAAACTAGGGATACTTTATAGAGCTGAAACATTTCTCACTGACGCAATTAAACTTACACTTGCCATGACTTATCTCTTCCCCACTTTCCTTTATGGCACTCCCATCCTGACTAGCCTTCAGGTATCACAAAAATCAGAACTTGAACAATGCTATAACAAAGTTGCTAAACTTACAGCAAATACCCCTTTCAGAACCCATCACTGTATAGTACAAAAAAAGGATAAATTGGTTAGAACTAACCCATCAGCTAACATATACATAGCTTTTTACCAGCTGTAAAATATCCAGAATCCATCTGCTTGTCTAACACTAAGTAGCATTCTACACAACTATGTTCCCAGTTGGTCACTACAATCCAATGACCAAAAACTCCTGTCTGTCCACAAACCTATCAAATCTGCTGGGTATTGTCTATACTCATACCATGTTGATAATGCCTGGAACGCCTTATCTCTATTCATCAGGCCAATACCCTCCCTCTTATCCTTCAAAACCATTCTGAAAGACTTCCTAGCTAAAAGCTGGCTCTGTTCTTGCTCAACATCAAGACAAACTATATCCCTGAATGTGAACAAATACGTATTCATACTTTACATCTCCTTACTCTCCTGTCTTCAGTCACGTCCTTACTTATATCAATTTCCATCCTGTGGCCCTCTCTCTAAATGTACTATAAGTCTGTTTTTCTCTCACTTTGTATTGCAATTCCTGTTTGCATTACTCTAACTCACCTTTATTTTCTCATTAAACTGGCTAAAATTTCTTTAACTATTCAATCGTTGTCATATAACTTGTATATATTCTTAACCAATCTTTTCATATTAAGTCTGATTTGGTATAGTTATTTAAACTGTAGCTGTTTTCGTATTATTTTTAAAAACTGTAAAATTATTGATCTTAAATTGTTTTGTAATACTTTGGAGCTTTTCTCTATGGACCGCTGCTAAAAATGGGCTCCTACCCAGTCGGACTTTCCTGGTAATCAAATGTCCGTAAGTAAATAAATATGATTGAATCTGAGAAGATTTAATCTCAGAACATTGAAACAGCTTCTCCTCTGTGAGCCAGCATCATGAAAAACATTTTTGTGGCAGGGGGGCAAGCCACCCTGTACCTCTCATGTGTGGACTTGCAACAACCAAAACTCTGCCTATTATATAGCATCATCATCTTCAGCCCCCTTTTTCCCATTTTCTACATATTGTTGGGGTATCATGTTAACTCTCGATTCAGTGCCACACTCCTGCCTTCTTCAGCACTCATGCCTGACTGTCGCAGATCTTCTTTCACACAATCCATCCACCTCTTTGCTGGATGACTTTGTTTCCCCTTACCTTCTTTCTGTCCGTCCCAAATCTTCTTCACCGAATTGTCTTCTGCTTTTCTGCACATGTTTTAACCACTGTAATCTGTTCTCTTTGATCTTTTCTGCAATTGGAATTACTTTGGCTTCTGGTCTTATGTCCAAATTTCTTCATTTGTCCCACAGGGTGCATCCTACCACCCTTCTCAGACACTTCATTTCCATCACCTCTAGCTTTTTCATCTGGTCTTCCTTTTAATGCCCAGGTTTCTGTACCATACAGTAGTACTGATCACACTTTCCTGAACAACTTACTTTTAAGCTTCTTTGGCATTCTTCTGTCAGACTACACGAGACTCAATGCCAGTTGGCTGCAGCCCCTC
>NC_056727.1:1061547005-1061569505 GCF_019279795.1 Protopterus annectens | reverse complement strand
TCAGTAATGGGCCTTATAAGGGAAGAATACAGGGATGTTATGACCTCCTTGTCCCTAGATGAGATACCCTTACGTATGAGGATGGCCATGTAGAAGGCTTTCTGTGCAATGGAAGCAACATGGTGGTCAAATGTCAGGTTGCTATCAACCTTGGTGCCCAAATCTCTTATGACTGATTGCATGCTTAGGATGTTGTTATTAATGTGATAATTTGTGGGAATGTCACTCTCTCCAAAGGGGATGTTGATGCAATTTTTGGTATTCAGCTTGACTCCAAGTTTCTGGCACCAGTAATTTGTCAGAGTGAGACCCTCTTGTAGGATGCCCACAGTGTAGTACAGTCTTATAGGTCATGGGTTTGAGTCCTGACCAGTCATATATTTTACATCTATTGCTGTAAAAATGTGTCAGGTGACTGAAACATCAGTTTAATTTAAAATTAAAAAAATTGTTACATTTAGAAAAGTTGTGCAATGCTAAGCACCACTTAAATACGATTGTCTGAAATGCATGGCTTGTGAGAGTTTGTGTGATGCTCAGCTTTGCTGAAATGGTTTGTGTGAGTTTGTGTGAAGCTAAGCAATGTGACACTTTTTTGAAAGTTACAGTATGATATGTAAGGGTGGGAATACAGCCTATATAAAGGCCAACAGGGGGAATTTCACACCATTCACTGGAGTCTTCACTTGGCTGTCAATATGCCTGGTGATGTTGGAGAGGGAGCATGCTTTTGGATGCAGATGTGGGGTGTGCAGGAGTCCAAAGTGTATTTTGGACTCCTGGTGAAGAACTATGAACTCTGGCTGTTGCAGGGTGATTAACAAGGCTCAGAGTGTAAGTCTGAGGCCTGGTATTGGTTGACTAGGAAACATACCAGTGTTACTGGTATCTCCCACACTGGTGAGAAGTGTCATCACCACTATGATGACCTGAAGTGGAGGAAGAGGGGCACCTTGGACACCTGGGTCCAAGAAGCTTGAGCTGGCCACAGATAGGTAAGTATGCACTATGCCAAGCTAATCCTATGGGCTAGGCTTTTAAAGGCTCCAGGGCCATTAGCCTAGTACACATCTATGAACCTATGATCCTATGTTTGCCAGTACTTTAGAAATATACAAGCTGAATCTGTACAAAACTGGTATGCATAATGGTTTACTTCTCTTTCAACAGCTGCAGACAAGAGGACATGTAATGTCCAGTCCCATGCAGGACGACTGGCCAGGATGAGGTGAGAGTATGGTAAGTAGGGAAACATCAAAGTAATAATTTAATGCATAACATAATCTTATAATAAATTATTTACAGAGTTTGCAGTCTTAACCATTAGGTATAATATACCTGGGATATGTAATGTGTCACTGCCTACCTGAAATGTTAAGGCAAGTTAAATCAGGTAAACATGCAGTACTGTGTAGTATAGCTTTCAAACATCAGTTAATGTCGTGGTCTGCAAATATTAAGAGTCACTGTTCTGGTCTGCTCATTGTCTTAAATATGCTGTAGGTTGCACTTAATTAATGGACAGGGTATATGGGTTATTTATTAGATGTCTTACACAGCTATCCATGGTCTACATGTCAGACTTGAAGCAACATTAATCAATAAAATCTAAAGGGTGATGGTGTTTTTATATGTCATGTTTTCAAATAAAGTGTTCACCATTCCTGTATTCACTGCATGAGTGTTCTAATCTGACACCACTCAATTGTGAAATGTAAATGAATAGGGAATACAGCAAAAACTGTCTGAAATAAATGTAGTGCATTACCCAGAGTAAGGTTCAAGCCTGTATTCAGCTCATTTTGTCTGACATAATGCTGTATATTCTACCCAGGCAATTAACATGGTATGTGGGTAAGGTCCTGGACTGATATTCATGTGTCTAAATGGCAGATTTTAGGAAACATTATCAATACAGTTTAAATCAGGAGTGTGCTTTGATAAGTAATCTTTTCAAATAAATGTTCATTATTCCTGTATTCACTGCATGTGTGTTCTAATCTGACACCAGTCAACTGCTGAATGTTAATGAATAAAGAATGTAGCCACAAATGTCTAAAGTGCATGTAGTGCAATGACCAGAGTAAGGTTTAAGCCTGTGTTCTGTTCATTCTGTCTGAAATAATGCTGTGTATTCCACCCAGGCAAAGAACACTGTATATGGGTAAGATAACTGAAGGCATGGACTCCTATCCATGTGTCTAAATGCCAGCTTTAAAGGAACATTATGAATGAAGTTTAAAACAGGACTGTGCTTTGATAACTAATCTTTTCAAATAAGTTTTCATTATTCCTGTATTCACCGTATGTGTGTTCCATTCAAACACTAGTCAAGTGTTAACATATTAAGTAAGAAATATCGTATCATCAAATTTCAGATATGCAAGTATTGTAGTACCCAGAGTAAGTGTCAAGCCCTAGTTCAGATAATTTTCCTGAAATATGCTGTACATAGCACAGGTCAACAGATGACCTATACAGCTATACATGTGTGTACCTGCCAGATTTTATGTGACATAAATCATTAGAGTGTAAAAGGACATGGTGCTTTGATAACTACTGTATTCAGCTGAAGTGCTCATTATTCATGTGTTCACTGCATTTGGTTTCCAATGTGATACCGCACACAGCTATACATGTGTGTAAATGTAGGATTTCACATATAATGTTGCAATAAAAGCCGTAAAGGAGAACAGTGTTTTGAAAGTGCAATAAAAGCCGTAAAGGAGAACAGTGTTTTGAAAGTTCATGGTATTGAAATAAAGTGCACATAATTCCTGCACTCACTGATTGTGGGTTCTAATCCCATGGCACCCAGTTGACAAATAGCCAACTGTCTAGTGTACTTAGTGTACACAAACATACCTCTTAACTGTCACACTTTTGAAGAATATAATGACTACTACCCCAAATGACTGTCCCTTGATTAGCAGATACATGACATTACTTGGAATGCAATTTGTTGGCAAATCCATTTACAGAACACATTGCTAGTAATGTATGAGCACACTATGTAAAACAGTTCCCTGTAGTTGTGCCTGTGGACCAGCATTTGTTAATGTTTGGTCCATACTGTCCCATGCTAACAGGTTGAGAGGTATGTATGTGCAACATCATCAATACAAGAACTGCAGTCACTGTAATTAGAACTGAAATTGCACATCTGTAGAAGTATGTATTAGTAGTCTGTGTAGTAATATTACCTGCAAAGTTACTAATGGTATGTCTCTCTCTCTCTCTCTCTCTCCCTATCTCCCCACCCCTTATCTCTCTAATTTATTATTATTATTATTTGATATTAATATATTATTTTTAACTAACTGTCATGTTGGCCTTATGTATTATTTCATACTGGTTTGCTGTTAACATACTTTTCTTAATGTTATTTATTGTTGTGTTCCTCATATTACTTTATATGTCATTTGAGTAATCACTATTATCTTCCCTTATGTTAATATTAACATTCGTTTGGTTATTTCTTTTGTTACCTTATGTTTATAATTAATTTACTACAGCGTGACAAGGTAGGCCAGTTCCTGGTGATCCACATACCTTGGCTCCACTGGCCATGGTACCGGGCCCAGCACTTCTGCTCTGGAGCCTGGTGGTGCCCCCTCTGCTGCCTCTGCACTACCTGTGACATCAGATAGTTCTGCCCCACAGGCTGAGGCTGGGCCCCATCAGCGAGTGGAGGTAGAGAGGGTGATTTTGTCACCCATGAGGAACTGCCAGGTATGGTGTGTGGGTTGCTGCACTGAGCTGTCATTGCACACCTACAGTGGATGGAGAGCATACTGTCCATCCTGGTTTGGGGCCTCACCCTGGACACCAGCATACACCACTACCAGCACTGGGGCAGTGAAGGAGCAGTGCTGACAGCCCTGTGGGTGAGGACACGAGTCGCACTGCTACCATGTGTGATGGTCATGGGACTGGGATTCCACAACATCCTCCCAATCCAAGGTGTTCACCCCCCCCCCTTGTGTCACATACCAACACTGTCTGCTTTCCTGCTTGTGTTGTCTGTCTGCAAAAACCTCCTCACCTTCCCAACTTACCACCCCCACATGTACCTATGTCCCTTTCCCAACATTCCACTCTCATCTTAAAAAAAATGGGGACCTGTCCCCAAAATATTTTCATCCCATACATAGCTTTCAGTTTCATGCACATGTCCATTGGACACACTTAGTTTGGTCCAAATTGGCTTGACAACACACTTATGATGTCATTACCCCTCTCTGGGGGTGACATTCTAAATGAAGCTAAAAAATGTGTGAAAGTGTACAATCATTGCTGTTCAAGAAATGAATAGCTATGGTTCTGTCCTACACCTGTCTTGCACATCCCTACCTGCCTTTCACTATATTTTTCCCCTGCTTGCACCCTATTTCACCAGTGTGCTATCTCCCTATTTTTCTTTTCTTTAAAGATTTTTTTTTTGTGTGATGTAGCATGACAGACTGCATGACTTAGCTATGCTAAATAGTGCTACATTGCTTTAGAACCAATATTAATTACCTTCAAAAAGTAAATCTGCACCCTATTTCGAACCCAGAGCCATCACACCTGCAAAACAGTGGATCAACCCACCAACCCACATAGCTGCTAATTAACAGAGGCGGTTTAATCAAAACAGAGTAATGTTCAAGTTCCCGTCATTAAACATGTTGAAACAATGCTGTGCATCATGCTGCCCAGTGCAAATCAGCTAAGAGATTTATATAAAAATAGTACTGTAACTGGAACTCTAGTAGTAGAGAAATACATAACTATAAAGCCATACACATAAGCTTAGATGTAAGTGAGGTATCTAATAGCAGATAACCATGCAATTATATGTACAACATGTAAGAATACACTTGCTAAAACATTAATGGAAAATATGATTTTAACTGGGACTCTTGTATACAAATACAGTACCCTAAAGCCATATACTTAATAATAGATTTAAGTGCACTATTTAACAGCCGATAACTGTATAATGATAACTACAACATGTAAAAATACACCTGCTATAGCAGTGACTCTATAGCTCTGCCTGTAAAATGCATTGAGAACATTCTTTTTATGGTACACATGGCCCTGGGTTGAATTACAGCTTAATCTAACAATGACAATACATGTATGTGGACATCAGCAATATAAATTGTGATATTTATGTCTGTCTCATCACCTATTTATCCACCCAAAGCAATACAGTTGGAATGTCTGCATCTAAATAATAGAGGTCAAATGCCTACAAGTAGGACCAATCTTAACTAGTCCTAGATTGGCACTAGAAAGTGCAGAGAATGTCAGGTCATGCATTATCCTGAATTCCCAGAGGATGTTGAAATGTGTACTGAAATTGTGGCCCACTAACATGAGACTGCAGCCCACAATGATTTGCTAGTGATATCACAAACAACCACAGCTGCACATGTAGCATACATATATGGAGGTTGAGTTACATGCAAGGGTTGCCAGCACACACTTAACAGGGGACTACATGACATAACATGTGTCTTGGCAGTTGTCCAACTGTGTGACATCATGGTTAATGTACCCCCTACATTTTGCTATGATGCACCAAGCATTTTGCCTTCTATTTTGTCACTGATACCGTTGGCTGACATAGCTGAAACACGTACTTTAATTCTCAGTGGGATGGGTACCCTCATTCTGACTCTGCCTATACAACAAGGCTTCTACAGGTCCCACACTTACTCGTAAAGCTTGTTGTCCTGCAAAGTGTTCACCCTCTCTGCCTATGCCTATTGCCTGCAACATCACCTTCGGCTTCACCCTGTACCACACATATTTGCATGTAAAAAGTAGCTGCTACAGACATTCTCTCTGTCATGATGTAGTATCTGTACTTAGTAGTTTCCAACCCAATATATGAGAAAGGGGTTGTAATCTGTATTCAGGCCTTATATCTTGTTTAGTTGTATGAGATTGGCTGATTATACTGCAAATCAGCTGTGTTGGCTGCACATTTCAGAAGCACAGATTGGTTCAGAGGCAATCACTTGTTAATGAGAACCATGTTAAAAAGATAAACAGCTAGCTAGGGGAATCACTGTGTATGAGAGTTACTTCACAGGGTGGACTTGTTGGCACAATATTTATATATATGTGCCTTTCAACAGAGAAGTATTGTACTACATCAGGTATGTAAACATTTTGTTTCCAACATGATGCATATGTTTCAGTACACTTAGTGAGAATGAGGATTAGATCATTAAGCCTTTCTAAGAACTGTAATGATGACATGTCATTGATCTCCAGATGTGTTAACACCCACAGAAGAACTAGAGTACAGAAAGTGTAGAATGCTTTTTGCTAATTAAATACACCAGTCTCCTGGAAATTTCCCTTGATAGAGGTTGTAATACTACATTGCTATTTGTTTGGCACTGTTGCTTTTATATATTATAAGGTGGGGTTACACCTAGGGGCCACACTTTAATGAACTCCTGTGTTGGGTGTATGATCATACATCAGTATCTGTCATGGCACAAACAGGAATAGCTGCATATCAATACTATCCTAGTTGCATCCACACCCTTACTATGTTTGCATAGTGTTGATTATGAGATGCATGGTGAAGCAGTGAATACTGGTAGCCATCCATTATCAGTATTTCTACATACTGTACTCCCATGTATGTGATCCTGACATGTGTTCCCATTTTGTTGTCTTTCAGGAAATATGCATCCCCGACTCTGGGGCCCTTTTACAGATGCTGAAAATGACATCATCCTGGTGGCCTTGCTTCAACACCATCAACTCCTGCTCTCCAGTGGAAGGCCAAACAGGGAAAAGCAGGCAGCATTATGGGCTGACCTGGTTCACGATGTGAATGCTATCGGTCACCAGAGCAGAACACATAAGCAGGAGCGACACATGCAGAAGAGCAGCAGACATGGCCAGGGATTGTGGTGTCACTGGTGGATGGCCTGCAGTGGAGCAACACTGCCATCCACTGAGGAATTCCTGGTGAACCTAGGAACACAGGACAGCTACCAGGCATCCATCATACAGTATGTCATGGATGTGGGTGCCACCATTTTCACACAAGAAAAGCATCCAGGTATGCTTAGTTGGATCAGCTTTGGAATACTGCAGCATTCAGTGTGTCAGGGTGTAACTAGTTTTATATGGGTGTCAGGAATTTTTTTGGGGGAAGGAGGTTAGGTGCAGTTTGAATCTCATGCTTAGATTATGACCAACATGCTAATTAACATAGTTGTTACTGTAAATATGAGTTATTTGTACATATTAGCCTGTTATAGTGCTACATATGGTGCTGTTTACATTACCTTTCCCTCAAATTTTCACAGGACTATCAGGAATTTAATGTGGCCATGCTCCTATTCCTGGTAAACATAACACTGTTTTGTTAGAGATGGAGATTTAATGCAATGTATTTGCTAAAGTGTCACCACAGGCCTGCCAGCTGGACTGATGTACTGTCTGCATGATTGTCAACTGCACAGGTAGTTTCCAACTGAACACAGTTTAGAGTCATATCTATGCCTTGTAGGTGTGATGACACTGATACATTTGACAGTATTTCTCAGGACATTACAGAATGCCATATTTGTCAACTGTGCACAGTTCTGCCAAATATCAACAGTGTACATCAATGTTGCTCATGAGATTCTTGATTAAAGAGCATTTTATTTACAAGTAACTATAGATGTTTGTTAGAAAATAATGTCCTCATGTCCTAGTATAGGAGGTTGGGCGTTAAACAAGTCTGCAATACTGATTTGCCTGTGTGGATCCTCACCATCTCTTTGGCTATGGTCAATATCAACATTCACTGCAGCTTAACATATATTACAAGACAGTACTGCAGAGCATAGTAGTGCAGGTATTAACATACTGCTTTTCCCTTTTTATCACAGGTGACTGGGGGGGTTGGTCTCTGTCCCCTTCACAACCTGATCAGTGTCTCAACTAAACCAACAATCCCAAAAGAGAACAAGGAATTCTCCCAAAAAAAACTGAAGTCAGGAAGTAAAAGTATTAAGCTGCTTTTTCTTTATTTTTTACTTCTTCTGGTACCTCAGCTACACAAGCCTTCAAGGAATGACCTGATCAGCGTCTCTTCAGACTCTGATGATGATGGTGGACAAAGTGAGGTACAGGTGAGGGTTGCAGAAGCTGAATCTTTCACAGAGGTTTATATCCCTTTTCTGCCCCTATTATCACTGTACACAGTCAGTATGCCTATGCATACCCAGTCCCATGAGGTCACAGATATTGAACAGTCAGAGGGTGGGGACATTGAACATGAAAGGGATGGAGACAGTGAACTGTCAGCTCTACCCAGCATGGTTCAAAGCTTTCCAACATACAGACACATAGGGCTAGCACTGAGCTTGACTTGTGTTAGCTTGACTTGTGTTTATGCAGACACTCACACACCACGTCACAATCAGGTCACCTGGAGACACACACACTGCACATTCCATGGTCCATCTTGCCTGCTTCCCTTCCTGACTCACACAAACACACTTGCCAACCTTGCAGGGAAATGAAGTTATGTGTCTGATGCACAGGGTTACTATCTAAATTACTTTGCATTTGTTTCATCCATTGTCGCGTTTGACATGCCACTTGTACTGGTTACTGACAGATATTGTATGCTGCAATTTGTAATGCGGAAACCACATTACTTTGTGTAGATTATGTTGGATGATGTTGTAATGGCTGTATACTTACACAATGAAAGGTGTCTCATGGAACAGTTTATGTTTCAGTTTCAGGATTTTGTAGGACACACCTATGGGTACACAGCTACAATAAACCAATAAACATCAGAGCGCAGGATGGAATGTCACCATAGAAGAAAAATGTCTTCAGAAAGGTAAAGCAGTATAGGTACATGGCTCCATAGGTTCATATGTGTATAACAGGCTAAAAAGAACAATGGCTTCTTTCAGCCTAATCTGCATCCCTAATCTCTGACAAGGTATGGTACCCTTGATAAGTGTAAGCAGGATTTTGGAAGCTGACACATCTAGAAGCTGTGGTATAGGCGATGAATCATCTACAATTTCCTTGTGTCCATTAGACATTTGTCTAAAACCAGTTATGATTGTCTTGTTCCGCATCCCATTGTATAACTTGCACATGATGTGCGTTACAGCAGAAGTGTGCTTCACATGGATGGGAAGCCTGTTACATATGGGGCGTAGTGTCTGGGTTACATACCTGTCTCTGCAGCATGTCCTATTTATACTGCAGTCAAGGTGTAGCTGTGTAGAACAGATAATTCTCGTGCTAGCCCTTTCTTGGATATGTAGGAGGTACACAGTGGGATTTAACACTTCCCTGTATGGCACCCATGCACCACCCCTCCAAAGCATGTAGGAAACTAAATACACAGTTACAGCCTTGACACAGTCTGCATATGACATGCTATGTACACTGTGTATTGGTTTACTGTGGAACCTCTGTGGCTGTTACAGTTGTTGGATATGCCTGTGTAGTTACATACCAAAAGTGACATTGCACTTAATGATATGTGTGGTGAGTGCCACATACAGTGCAATAATGACATTCTGGGATTTACATGCCATACCTTTCTCTGTAAGTTGTGCAACATTGAATGAATCCCCACATCTTACCAACCAGTGAAAGTCAAACACTAGATCACTCTCTGAGTCCATAAGGCCCAGAGTAATGGGTCAGCTGCTGGAGGTGTGCAGACAATATGATATTTTCCAGGGATGGATGACTTCCAAAAGTACAGTATTGTGAATTCTTTGGCATTTACCATTTATCAATGCCTCTGACAACATTTGAATGCGTGTGTCAGCCCATCCTAGATAACTATTGGTTCAGTGACAGCTGCTAATTTATAATCATCTGCAAATGTATTCAGTCTAAGGTTACTGATAGTAGCCATGACTGCAGTGAAGAAAATGGCTAGGAGGGGTAGTCCCAAGAATGATTTGTGAGGAAATTCTACTGGTGACTGACCTCATTGTAGTCGTGGACTTTCAGGATAATGACTGTCAGACACTTGGCTATCCACCGGCTGACATGCTAGTTTGTAAATAGCCTCTACAGTGCTTCAACAATGCCTGATGGCATAATCTTGAAAAAATGCCTTTTCAGGCCATAGTAGGTGGAGTGAGTCATTTCCCCCCATCCATCGCATAGTTTAACACTGAATGAGGTCCACTGGTTAGGATAGGCATGAGCAGACCTTGAACAAAACAAACTGGGTTTGGGCCAGTGTCTGCAGATGTATTACATTGTTACTGATCATTTCCATGATAAGTCTTTTCATGCCTTTAAATATAAGACTACTGAGACATCTGGGGATAGTGCTTGTCACTGCATACTAGTTAGCCTGTGTGCAACTAAGTATTGCAGTTAATTCCATCATGCCTACCAAGAAGATAGTCATCCAAGATGTCTGGTGTCTTTACAGAGCACATGCAAACAATGGAGGGGAAAGTCATACCTATACCCTGTGAAGGTAAGGAGGGAGTGCTTACACAGTTATTCTACAGTTACACACCACTCAAGCAGTGTGTACTGAAATGACACAATTACTTTGTGAAGAATGCTGACAAGAGGGGAGTCCCCTGAATTGCTGGTGCCTGGCTACTACTACTGCTGGTCTCACCACAACTCTCACTCCTTTGATACCATGCTCCTGTACTTTGTCTCTCACCAGAAGCAAAATGCTAGTGCCAAGCTCAACATGAAGATCAGGTCACAGCCTGTTTGTTCATCCAGATAGTTGTCCCACATCATACAATGCTCTGTAGGCTTCACATACCCTTTTCCAGATAGATGCCCTGATTAGCGACCAAAGTAATCATTTGAGTTTGGCATGTATTATGCTTTGTATTGCAGGGTTGTTAGGATTTCACTAGGGTACTGACCATATTGTGAGTCAGAGCACAGCTGCAGCATGACAATATAATGTTCAATGTCCAGTGACATAGATGTCCAAGGTTGCTCAAACAAGCACCATAGTAACAGTGATCCCTGTTAGGTGACACTTTCACAGCACTTCATGCAGCGTGACCTTCAACAGCTTCATGGTGCACATATGTGTGACATGGATTTGAGGCCTACTGCAAAGGAGTGGCCACCTTTGGTCAAAGTGTGTGCATGTGTGTGTACCTCACACATGTCCTAGGTATGTCATACTGTACATTTATGTAACCAGAACACATGTCTGTGTTCCACATCATGTCACAAAACATCCAGTTTGCTGTCTGGTTGCTTGACAGGCAGAGTAGACTAGCAAGGCCAAAGTAATGACAGCAAAGTTGAACAAGTTCTCTGTACATGCATAGACATCCATATCTTCACTGCAAGGAGTGCCTACAGACAGTGTGTTTGAGGCTGTCAACCCCAAGGGTGTAGCAGCATTACCCTAACTTTGCTGGAGTTGTACATTGTTACATTTGTAGGTCTGCTATTGTGGCAATGCCTAATAACAAGATTATGGTTAATCCAAGCACATGCCTGGCAAAGCATTGTACTCACTCAACCATGTTATGTCACACTGTCAGGTGCTGTGTTGCATTAGGAGACCTACATAACGGTGATAACATGTTACGATTCAGCATCTGTCAGGCAACTGATAATGGCATTATCTATGACCGCTGTCGAGATGTGGAAAGTGTCCCCACCCCTATAATCATATGCTATGCAAACACAACATGTGAGAGATGTGACTATACTACAAATATTGATTCCATGCTGTCTCACACACCGGCCAGTATATATGACAATGAGCAGTTTGCCAACATGCACACCTTACCACATACTCCACCCAGACCCACATCACACACACCTGCATGTGTGGAGCTCCTTACCAGACACACAAACAACAGACACCTCTTAAACCCAATGGCAAGCTCACTACACATAATCATACCTCTGCAGAACACAGTACACAAAATAGCACATGCACCAATGTCTCAATGGTCAAACACCTGAGGAAAAACACAAACGCAAACCTATTATTCATAGATGATTGCCTCATGAGACACATTGATGTCCCTCTCACCAGGCTACATATGGCAAAGGTCACAATTAGCTGTCTGAGGTGCCAGGATATGCCATACCGCATGTGTACACAGGTCTGGCAACATCAGGTAATGTTATTATGACTTCTTAGTTCCTGTTGGTGTGTACAACTTGAGACATACCTCAATGGACTGTATGCAAACACATGACTGAGCTTACAGACTCCGTCAGGTATGCTCATAGACTTCAGCTGCATTTCACCTTCACCTAGGATGATGGCTCAATACACACAGAAAATTATTGAAGTCCATAACTGGCTTATCATTTGGTGTCATTGTAAGGGGATTCTGTACATGTCAGCCTGGGATGACTTGCTCAACAGACCGTGATGCTTTGCCAGAGATGGTGTTCATCTGTCACCCCTGGGAATTTGTGTAATGGCCAATGCTGCTGACATCCCCATAGTGCATGTTATAGGTGGTGTCTCAAGGGAAAACTTTCCAATGAGGAAACACCATCTTCAAGCAACATCATGGTTATGCTGCTGCATGCCAGTAATGTTGACATTAAACTCCACTCACTGGAAGGTGTCCCTACCTTGAAAGATGCAGACATTTGCACAGTCACACACACTGGTTCAAGGCTGTGGACAGCACCACAGCCATATCAGGCTACACATCCTTCCACATATTCAGACCTTAAACTGAAAGTGTGCCAGGTAATGCAGGTGGTTTGTCCATATTTATTAAAGATAGGTACACATCCAGATTGGTTAAACACTGCAATTCCCTGGAGACACTGCCGGTGCTATTCACTGCTGGCAAGATACCTAATCAAGCCATTTCCAGCTACAGGAGCAACTTCATAAATCAGGACACCTGTTGTGCTTATTTGAATCTACTTGTGTGGACCAAGATGCATCACAGCACCATGGTGTGGGGTGACTTTCACTAACCACCAACTGTGTTGGTTACTTATGCTCAAACTCGCTTGCCCAAAGTTTAGTCCATGTCCTTACCTTCAATGCTCGGAACAAGTGCAGTGACATCACCACAAGGGGAGATATACTGCATCAGGTGCTTACCAATATGAGTGACTACTGTAGCACCTCCATTGTGAGGTCCTCCCTGGTGAGATCTGACCACAAATCAGTCTCCTTAAAAGTAAGATTCACATCTGACCCTCTCCCCCTTGCAGCAAACACAGTAATAAATTTCAGCAAAGCAAATTATAGCCTCCTTTGGGATGGTATAAATAGCTTGACTGCACCTCCCCCCTCAGATGGGACAGGCAACTATGCTGAGCTCCACACAAATGCCTTATGCATGTATCTGTACAACTGCATAGACTCGGCTGTACCTGATAGGAGGAAAACAAGCTCATCATGGCACAGCAAAGTGGGAGCAGTCATACAATCTTCCAGTAATGTCAATCTCTTACAACAGGGTCTGCATGAGCAAATGCTTGTTGACATATTCATGGCTGTAAACACCATGCAAATGTGTATGTAGTATCATTTACATTGTAACACCAATGTTTGTGGTAAGTAGCACATCAGTACCTACACCTGATATACATACTCAGGGGTGATAGACCTGGGCACACAGGCCTGGCCACACAGGTTTGCACCTACTTTACCACAGATCACCATGTCTCCCCAGTGGTAAAAAGGGAAGTATATCATGCTCATGTCATTACTGATGGCACTGTCACCCGATAATGATGTAGTTATAAGCTCCATGTACTTTTTACTCAGCATGCCAATAATGAATGCAATGGCCATTTTGTCATGTACCTTTCCAGGCACCAGTGGCAACTGTGCACAACACAAAGGTTCCTCACAAGGGAACTTCAAGTACCCAATATCTGTCTTTTGGGGATCATCTGAAATAACTGTCATTGTAGCTTTTATCATATAGACTACTCAGAAGTGATCCCTGCCTTGCATACAGGACAATGTTTGACCCTGCTGTACTGGAAATGCTGCATATCTGTAGGTGGAATGGCACATGGATTACTCACTGTAAGGACATTAACCTGTTAAGTGACATACTAATACATGCTGGTGGGGGAGATATGTCTACTAGAGTGTAACAAACCTATAAAATAGACTTCCACCTAATGGCAAACAGTGTACCTCATTGGCCCTCTTTAGATGTAATGTGTATGATTGCCTGGATGACCATCATTTCATCAAAGGACTTCTGCCTGTGTCCCACGTGGACAGGGTTGATATGTGCTGATTGTGTAAATAAGGGTAAGAACCTGACTAGGATTTTAAGGGACCTAGAGCCATTAGGCTACTAAAGTCCAATGATCCCATGATCACATATGCTAATGTAAAATGCTCTAACAGCCACACACACAAACATGGCTACAACAAGAATAATACCACTGCCAATTAATATTTATAGAACACTGCACAGAACACACACTCCAAGTTGGCTGCAATTAGATTAAATCCCCTACCTATGTAATGGTACATACTACAGGTCATAGTACTTAACACATAAGCCACAAATCAAGTCTGCTAATGACATCTCTTTAGGTAATGTTTTACTAGATGACATTAACAGATTTTGTGGTCAGGAATTTAGAGGCCCACGTAACTTGCTACAACCAAAATGCTCCCAAACTCTGTCTCTTTCTAAGTCAGTATGGTGATCATATTTATTTTGTAGGGAGATGCACACACACACACACACACACACACACACACACACACACACACACACACACACACACACACACACACACACAAGTGGCCCAGAATGAGATTAGAATCCCTACCTATCTAGTCTTACACACTGCAAATCACAGTACTTATGGCATAAGCCACAGCTGAAGTTTGACATTACATGGCAGTTGGTAGTCTTAAGGTACATGACATCAGCAGGCCTTGTGGAAGACAGGAGTTTGGAGGCCGGCATCACTGCAAAGGCCAAAAAGTGCAGAACCATTGCAGTTTGGTAGTCAATGCGGGATTCCCATTTGTTTTGCAGAGAGATGCACACACACACACACACACACACACACACACACACACACACACACACACACACACACACACACACACACACACACACACACACACACACACACACACACCAAGTGGGCTGGAGAGAAATTAGAACCCCTACCTATCTAGTCTTACACAATACAGATCACAGTACTTATCACATGCACCATGGCTGATGTCTGTTTTATACATGACTGTACAACGACTTGGGGAGTACAAAAACTAGGCTTATGTTGAACAGCATGTGTGACCTGCAGAGTGACATTGCTTCTTACCATTCTCTGCATCTACTAGCCTAGCAGTCAGATAACTGTTTTTATCCAAGCTATGTGGCTACAGTAGCCATTTCGGGGATATGTGGCTGTTTGCATTTGGATGGGCATGGTTGTAGGCAAAAACAATGTGCTCTGTCAATGCATGGGTAAACAACATGATTCATAACACCACTTGTTCTCCTGTTGGTGTATGTGTGGTGACATCCAGCAGGTGCAGGGGGGCTGTAAATAAGTGCATTATCTACTGTTGAGCCCTTACTTTTAGTCCTTTGAGCAATATTATATATGTGTCATAGTGCAGCTTTAATTACCATTATCAGGGTATGTAGGACATATATATATATATATATATATATATATATATATATATATATATATATATATATATGTGTATATATATTTATGTCTATAACAGGAATGTATATATAAATGGAGGTGTGTATGTGTGTGTGTGTTATGTAGATATGTGGAAATACACAGGAATGCATGTGCTTATATATATATATATATATATATATACATATATATATATATATATATATATATATATATATATATATATATACATATATATATATATATATATATATATATATATATATATATATATACATATATATATATATATATATATATATATATATATATATATATATATATATATATATATATATATATATATATATATATATATATATATATATATATATATATATATATATATACACACACACACACACACACACACACACACACACACACACACACACACACACACACACACACACACACACATATCTATATATAAAATATAATTTTAAGCTGGTTGCAACAGAACTGGGCTCTACTTAACTAATTCTATGAGCATACCCAGTTGGATTTCCGATAGTTATAAACTGACTCCAGCCCAGACCTACCTGTACTCCAGTCCAAGATTTGTGTGTTGCACAAAATGACATGTATCCCAGTTTCTGCACTGCTGCATGTCACTGATACTGATTACAAAATTCTAAAGTTGTGTGATGTAATTAATATGTGGCAGAGGATATTAATATTACACACACACAGACTTATAGTCTGTAAAACACAAAGTAATGATGCCGCACATCCAAAACAAGTGGGTACTCTAGATTAGAATCATAAATGGTATCACACAAGCTAATTGCCCTAGTTCTTTAAGACACACAAGCTGCTTGACAGATAGGGATCATTCATCACACAATGAACTGCATAAATATGTATGTTGCTTTTCCTGTGTTACGTACGATATACAATGTATGATCAATTTCTATGTTATTGTTCTGAAACTGCCTGGAATGCTGTTTTTCCATTGATTACTTTCTGTTACAGTAGTTACAAGGGAGCACGGCTGTGTTGGGGTGGTGGAACATCACCACATGCTCTGCTGGGATACACTAGTCTGACTATCATGTCGCCCCACTGTCTAACATCTCCCATGACTGATGTACCAGTAATCTTTTGCAGTAGGACTTCAGGAATATTCCATGTATGAGGCCTAGTGAATAGTAATGGAAACATGGTAGTGGAATGGGTATCTGTACTCCCATGTGGATGTTATTTATGTCTAAGTAGCTCACTATGTTTACTTGCATAAAGTAGAAGATCCACACATACAATTCCATATCATAATAATCCTTATGAGTACTGTATAGGTTATGGACTTACCTAACAAATGCAGCAGGTGACACAACTCTAGTTCAGGGCAGACTCTGTCAGATGCAAGCAGTACACAGCCAGTACATGGGTGGGTACAGAATTTGTGGGTTACCTGCCATTATTTTTAATTTCTGTATGTGAGCAGGAGTAAGGTGTCAGTCCCTAGGTCCCTGGGTTGTCAGTGAATGTGCTATGCATTGCCTCTTAGCCAAAGCCAAGGTGTACTGAGCATGTCTATGTCTGCCTACAGGGACATCAGCAGGGGGTTCCTCGTCTTAGTCCTCCTGTGACTGTGGCTGTCATGACCTAGGCACAGGTGGTGGGTTGTTTACCCCTTCCCTTTGCTGATCCTGCTGCTGCTGTTTCTGCAGGATCATATTGTGTAGCATAGTACATACTGTGAATATATGTGCACATGTGGCTGGAGAATACTGCAGGGCTCCACCAGATATATCTAGGCATGAGAACCGTGACTTCAGAAGCCCACACACACATGCTCTATAATGTTCCTAGTTTGTGGGTGTGCCTCATTATGGCATTCTTATGTGGGTGTGTGTGCATTTCTGATCTGGTCCTCTCCTTAGAGGAGAGGAGAAAAGGTATGTGCTCACTGGCATGTGGTAGCATAGCATCCAGAAACTGGTGGAGTTTCCTGGTTGCAGATGTCTGTGACACCCCCATCATGTCTCCAGTTGGTCTTTGAAAAGTCCCTATAGCTAGTATCCTAAGGGCTACACATACCTTTGTTTCTACCGGGATATGTTCCTCACTGCTGGCTCTGGCTCTGAGTTGAGAGCAGCAGAGCTCAGTGTGATCTTATAATATGTCCCTGCCCACCCTGTAGTGCTCTACAATTTCCAGCTCATGTAGCTACTGGATGGATACCCTGGGCCTGAACACTCTTCTCCTTCTCAGTCTAGACCTATTGTCAGCAGCACCAGCTGCACTGACTTCAGCATCTAGCACACACAGATGTAGCAGACCTGCAGCAGCCCCTAGTATTATCTCAGTTAAAATTCCCAAGTCTGTACTCCAATGGTCCAGAGTAATAGGGAAAAATCAAAATGTAGGGTGTATGCATACTTTATACAGGTCTGCTGTAGGTCCACCATATGTGATTGGCTAATTATTATGCATTTCACCTTCCTAGATTGTAATAACATAATGTAATGGCCCTACTTTATTGTGTGATGTGACACTATGTGCCATGCCATGCAGCATAGCTTATGCAAAAGTCAAAATCAATAATTGAATATATCCAGTTTTAATTACTTGCTGCCTATGTCATCACTGTGACCTGGGGTGGTCTTTCTGCACAAGCCTGCTCAGCTATGTGGTACACAGAGCAAACACATACACCAAGAATTAAAAAATCCTAAAGGTAATGGAACACACTCCCTGCTGGCATCCATATCCACTGAAAATATCGACATGATGTGAGAGCCTGCATGACATGGATATGTGTACACGCTTACTCCTTTTTGCTGTTCAAGACATCTACCTCATTTGCATACATATCTATGCTGACAACCTGGAAACAACACTCTTCATAACCATATGACCTGGGCAACAGCACACCTGCACCATTGTATGGACCTGTCGCAACATCTTATAATACATTTCTGACAAATATCATAACATTTTTTTCCTCTTTTTTTTATTTTCAATTAAGCATGTTTGCGCACTGTGGCTCATAGTGCAAATATGCCAAAATTATTAAAAAAAGTATTTATTTTTACATATCTGCTTCCTTTTTCAGACATCCACAATGCACATTTTGAACTCATATGTATCTGTTCTAACATTTATTGGGGAGTTATGTCCATATTTCTGATATTTTACACCACCTTCTATCTATGTAGACTCCTGTACATGAAAAAGTTCCATGTACACTACAGACATGAACATGGGGTTTACACAGATTCCTTTCTGCTTGTTGGATAGTTCCACCTGGGTCATTTGCATAAGATTCACCTGCTTATTAGGTAATTTTGCATTACATGGAACTTTACTTGTTTGCGCGTGCTTGTGTACAACTAAGCGGTGTTTATTGAATTTAAAAATGTTTGTGCTCATGTATGCATCGTGGTGTGATGCATACACAAAAAAAAATGTGTAGGCTTTATTGAATTCCCACCATAAAGAGGTAATCTAAAATGAATTTGTATCAGCAGTTCCAGCAAAAATCTCTAAAGAAATATTAAGGGAGAAAAATACATCCAATATAAATAGAATGGCATAAAGTTGTCACATAAGGAGATGTGAGAGAAGCAATATCAGAATAAGTATTTGTTGGGATGGGATGACAAGGTACATTGACTGTAATGAGCATTTCATTATAATAAGGATGGCAAGTAAAAAGGCATAACGAGAGACTGGGTTAAGCATTTAGATAGGTACTATAGCTGAATTAAAACATGATTAAGTTAAAAGTGTTATTTCATCAGTTAGGATTATTTGACATGTAGCAGATGTCAAAGAATGAAAAGTATTTAGGGTAAACTTGTTATGAAGGAGTCAGAACAGCAGTAAAAGAAGAGAAATGGAAGGAGCCAGGGGAAAAAAAAGAAAGAGAACTTCATGAAGACATCTTAGTTGTATTATAGTTGCGAATTACAGTACAATATTGACTGAATAATGGAGTGGTAGCACTGATGGGGCCCACCAGCTAGTTGCAGGCCTAGGGCCAGAGTCTAGCAAGCTTTATGCAAGATCTGACTGTACAAGGGCAATATGGTGTCATTTCTTAAAGTCCAAGAGAAAAGTAATAAACCTGTTCATAACAAAAGCATGCAGTATTCCTGTCTCTTGTTTATTACTAACTCAGTGTCCTTAATTCTCACATTCTTACAGTCTGTAGTACACCTAGTACCTACCTTATTCCACTCACTCACTCACTAGAATATAACATTGATTCAGGTGAGCCATTTTCAGGTTCAGCCCAGAGATTAAAAGTATAGTTCAATACAAAGGTAAGACAATACTTAAGTAAAGAATAATTAAACACATTAAAATAATGTGTATATACTGAGATAGGAAAGACAAAAAAAGAGTCCATAATCATATAACAAGACTTTTGAAGAAAGAAGAGAGTGGAGATGTCAAAATAGTAACACAGCTTGAGACATCTTCCATATCATAGTTCTTGATCATTACTGGACTATATAATATTTACATTCCTGGAGTAATATTAGAAGTGAGAGGTTGGGACTAAAGAAGCTGATGAGAACAAAGATAAGGAAAAAGGAGAAGAGAAGGAACAAGTGGAAGGGGAAGGAACAGAGGAGTAAGATTGAAAGAGGCAGTGAAAAAATATCACTGTGGATGTGTTTGTGAGCAATAAATGCAGGAAATGGCAATGAAAAAGTAGTGGAATTGGCTTAAGTGGCTATTCTTAAGTGTTTCTTGTAGCACATACAAACAGCATCGTTTTGAAGTAGAGTTTATAGTTGTTTGCAATCAAGGAAGGTGCAGAATTTGCAGATATTTAGTGGTACGGAGTTCCAGGTCTCTTGGGCTACCACAGAAAAGCTGTGGTTAGTGTTGTGAAATTTAGTTCTAGGAATTGTTAGGTCAGGTGTGTCATTGCTTCTGAGATCTAAGGTCATAGGTAGAATTCTTTTTTGTTAGAATACTAGTTAAAAAGAGAAATGTTTCTATGTTTAAGAGTTTATACGTGATAAAATCTATGAGCAGAGCAATTCTTGTTGAATAGGAAGCTATTTAGATTAGGAGAGGATATTGCAATGGTGTTTTTTTAGGGGGGGGGATGCTAAAGCAATTAATTTATAGATGTTACTGGAGATGTTTGAAGGGAGACATCCACTAGGAATGGGAGTCCATATTTAAATTACCATAACAGAGTAATTGTGCTGGACAAATGATGTGACACCTCCATGTTCTAATGCCCTCCATCCAGATCACACAAGATGCATATATTATCACTCTGTCACTTGTGTACAGCCTGCCTGGAGTTCAGTTCCCCCTCCCAGATGTAAGAAGTTATACAACATATCCCAGGATTCATGAAGCTCTGTGCAAGAATAAGACTATTCTTGCATGGAGTGGTTCATGTCCATTTAGAATAGCAGTACGACTTGCATATGTATGAAGGCACTCTGCTATTTAATCTAAATGGACATGAACCAGGAGTGAGCCCAGGGGGTGTGTGTCAGCAGTGCCTGTACATGTAACATGCCCCCTTCACTCAGAAAGTGCTGTATGGCACTTTGTGACACAGATGAGTGTCAAGTTATATAATATTAGAGCCTGGCTCTAATATTATATAGTAAACGAGTGTCCACAGACACTGAAATATAAGTAACTA
The DNA here is from genome assembly GCF_019279795.1 of Protopterus annectens. Classification (NCBI taxonomy): domain Eukaryota; kingdom Metazoa; phylum Chordata; order Ceratodontiformes; family Protopteridae; genus Protopterus; species Protopterus annectens. The sequence goes on along the minus strand of NC_056727.1, from coordinate 1,061,548,210 downwards.
ACATTTCAGAGTCCGCGGACACTGAAAAAAAAAACACAAACACCTAGAAGGCAGCAGCCTTCAAGTGCACACCCTCAAATGTATGCACTCTTGCCCTACATGTATGGAAGCAGTAGGGCAAGAGAGAGGAAAACAGTCAAAATTAAAAAGATGTACGTTTTTTTTTCATCAAATAAATCCAAAATTTAAGCTGTGTGCAGCTTGTTTGCACAGTGCCCTACTATGCTTAGCCTGGCTGAAATCCTGAAAATGATAGACAAGTGCTACTGTGATAGCAAACATTATCAAGCTGCTGTAGCATAGTGGTACTGCCATGGTATAGCATGTAGAACATTCTCAGTTCAAATTTCCCCTCTGGCAAATTATTTAATAAACTTTTAAGGAATTTGAATAATAGATGTCAATCATATGGCTCATGCATAGCACATTAGGGGTGGGAATATGTAAAAAAATAATTTATAAATGTAATGAAAAAATTTGATTTAAGCAATGCTTTGCTAGTGTAAGCATTGCTTACTGGCTTTCAGCTGTGCTTACCTGGAGTAAGCATTGCTATGCAGATTTGCACAGAGCTAAGCATAATTCAGCATATTAAAACCAGCCAATCAAGAAAAAGTGAAGGAAAACTTCGCTATTTAAACCACACTGGAGGGAATACAGCCATAACCATTTGGGATTGCTCACAGCAGGACCAAAATGTCTGGTTTCGGTGAAGGTGTTCACTTCCAAGCACAGTGTTGGGGCATCCAGGAGTCCAGGGTCATGGTTGGGCTCCTAGTAAAAAACCATGATGGCAGACTGCTGCAGGGTCAGTACCACGGCTTGCAGTACAAAGTGGAGGCCTGGGACCAGCTTGCACATGATCTCACCAGTGCCACTGGCATACCCCGGACTGGTGAGCAGGTACGTCACCACCATAATGACCTGAAGTGGAGGAGGGGTGCAATCTTGGACCAGTGGATCCTAGACGCCTGAGTACAGGATGTCCCACCTGTCTGTAAGTATGCAGTCTTATGTATCTCTAAGTATGGAAAAAGTTCAACTTGTGAGTGTGCAGGTGTGATTAATATGTGATGTCTCCCCATACAGCTGCTGTGGAAAGTTCCCAGAATGTTGAAGCTCATGCCCAGCGACTGGCCCAGCTGCATTGGCAGTATGGTGAGTACAGAATACCCCCTACTATCAGCAGTAAGAAATCAAAATTA
>NC_056727.1:1061519505-1061537005 GCF_019279795.1 Protopterus annectens | reverse complement strand
AGTGTATGTGTGTACACACACCAAACAACATATTGTGGAAGCAGCTTTTGAGGTACTGACAGCATTCACTCTTCATGAGTATGCACCTTCCATCAAGTACAAGTCCTCAATGTCACACCAAGAAATGATCTGCTGTACAAGACGTATGTCCATCCCATTTGCCCACACACCTGAAATGGAGACAGCCTTGGCTTGCACACATCTTACAAGTCATGGAATGGATCCCATATCCAACAGGTAGCATGCAGGAGTGGGACATGTAGCCATATCTCACTATTACATATACCATGGCACACAGTGTAGACAGTCACGTATGTGACAAGGAAGTATGGGACAACATTAATGTAGAAAATAAACAGATGGCCATCCAAGACAGATCACGACACATGTTGAAAACTGGTCATGGAGGCTCCCTAGAAACATGCCATAACACCAAGGGAGTTGCAGGAATGTCTAGCAAGTACTGGCTGTGCAGTACCTGTGTCGACAATTGCCTGGACTCTGCATAAGTGTGGCCTATGGGTTAGGGAAATAAGATGGGACAGTTGTTCTACAGGAAACATCAGCCAGGGCTCTCTACAGGTAGCATATGCATAACATCAAAAGTCCCCCAAAGGCATGTGTTGCAATGTGTAATGGTGTACCAAGACCAAGTTCAAAACCTACAGAGAGTATCAATTAAGATACATGTGCTGCATAAGCAACATCTCACTCCACCTCAGGCCCACCATGCCCATCTGTACCTTGCTGGTGCCAGTGTACATCTGTATGTTTGCTGTTCATTGACAGGGACTAGGCCGGTACACATGGTGTTCTGAATTTGGGACACTGCAAAATGACACCATGCGTGGGCCATAGTTGTCAAGCATCTGCAAAAAGCCTGATGATGGGGAAGGGTGTCATCCTGAAACAAAACAGTGAACTGAAGCAGATATACAAAGCTTGCTAAGAATGGCTGTATCTGCACACAGTCAAGGTCATGAATTGTGGCAGACATAACCCTGACTCCACAGCAATAGTGAAGGCACTGTGTGACCTCCAAGGGCTGAACACATGAGTTGACCTTGCAATCTTGCAGAGTTGGGGGACATTTGTAGGGCAGAGTGACCAAATACTGGCAAGTGCAGATGGGCCATGCTAGTATACCCCTTCCATTACTAGTGACTGCTGTAGTACACTTAACAGTTGATGCAACAAACCATCATGTTAAGGATGTGCACACTTATGCACCCACATATTGTATGCATCTCAATCAGGTCTTAAAGTGCATTTCTTGTTTTCCCTTCAGAGGTGGTGAGGTGGGTCAGGGCCCCTCCTGCAGGCAAACTGATGCTAGTGTCCATACAGACTCTGGCAATGATGATAGATGTGTTGAGGCACAGGCAGGGTTGTCAGGGGCTGAAGCTGTGCCATTGTTTGACATCCCACTGTTATCCACCCCACCCCTGCGCACAGTCACATTGCCTATACATACCCCATCACCAGTGGCCATAGATGAGGGACAGTTGGCAGGTGGTGGCATGGGACAGGACAGTGTGGTGACTATGGCAAGTGTGTCTGGATACTGCAGCCATAGCTGGATGCCTGGCGAGGTACCACACAGGCAGATGTACAGCAGTACTCATATGAGGGCTGCTGGTCATCATGCCCTGGCAGAAGTGCCACAGCTGGTGTCAGCAGATGCATGTTTCAGGCTGTCATGGAGGTGCAGGCACGTATGGAATATTATACCAGACAGGGTCTGAAACTCCAGAGGGCTACTCATTCTGCTGTTATTGACAACATCTGTGATCGTGTACGTGCCCACCGTTATTTTGCAGAGGTCCTGGATAGATGGTTGGGTGAAATGGTGGGAATCCTTGACCGTGGAATGTCTGTGCTTGAGCATATGGTGGGAGTAGTGCAATGGCCACATGGATGTAGGTCAGCAACACCAACAGGTGGAGGTTGACATGAAAGTGCAACAAGTCAGAGACATTCCTGTAGTGGCAGTACCAGCACCAGCACTGCAGGGGGGCACTGTCCACACCACAACATAGCAGGCCTCGTGCATGTGGCCCTAGTCAGTCCCAAGAGGGACCTGGATCCAGCAGACATATATCATCATCAGAGGAGAGTACCATATCTTGGCTTGTATGTGGTAGTGCCGGTGGAACCCCTGGCAGGCACAGTTCTCATGTCCGTGGCTGGAGATGGTGAACTGCACACCCTGCCAAGTACCGTCTGCAGCTGTCCAACAAACCCATGTATATAGCAGCCACATGACGTGACTGTGTGCATGCACACACACACACACACACACACACACACACACACACACACACACACACACACACACACACACACACACACACACACACATCTGTATCACAGGCAGATCACCTCCTGACACACACGGCACTTTTGCACAGCCCATCTATTGGATACCCCTCCAAACACATACACATGATGTCAACTGTATGGCCCAGCATAGGTCTTTGGCAAACCCACACCACACACTGTGCATATGATGATACCTGTGCTACATCCCTGTCATCCATAACATTGATGCAGGGACATGCTAATATGGGTCTGATGCACAGGGTGAATTGTGTGCATGTATACACACACACATCACAAACACAGCTAGGGCAACCCCATAACTACACACCCAACATTTGCACAGCCTAATGAATAAGGAAACCCCCTAACACACACACACATGATGTCAAACAAATGGATCAGTCTAGGTCTCTGGCAAACCCACAACACACCCTGTGCATATGATGATACCTGTGCCACATCCTTGTCATCCATAACACTGATGCACGGACAGGCTAATATGGTTCTGATGCACAGGGTGACTGTACTATGGTGTACCAATGTAATGCTGTGTGACATGTTTTCATCTCAAAAATTTAATGCTTACATGTCAGAATGTGTAGCTGTCCAGCCATGATGCTTTATAGCTGTGATTAACACTGAGTGACTGGTCTCCATGATGTATTCCGTTTGTGTTGTAGGTGTCTATGTGTCAGCAGGATGCTGGTCTGCTTTTGCTTTCTACAAGGGGTATGGCACTGTGGTGACACCTTGACTGTGTCATATCCTGCATACAGCTGAACACAAGTCACAGGTCTGTATAACAGTTAGTCCATGTGCCACATGCCTGATTGTTGTGAGGGGTGTATACAGGTGAGTGCATGGTGGCTGATGTCAGCAGCCCTTCTACATTTGACAATAGTAAGTGTACTAGGTGGTACACACCACATGTTTGTGTATAACATACACACATAGAGGCTTTTGTGTTGATGCAATACACAGAGAATACTGTACACATGGATGCATGTATTTTGCAGGGAACCCATTTTAGCCTATGTAATTCCGCCAAGACAGAATAGGCACAACATCATATTGGGAAATAATCAGTCTGCTTGTTTAATGTCATTGACAATAGTACTGACAGGGTATATGTCCCCTTCCCCAATGTAGTGCAATCCTCAACTTAGTAAACATAGGGGTGCTGATGTGGGAGGCACAGCCCTACCGTTTGGAGGGTGTGCGGTGGTATAGAACCACAGATAGTGTGACTGACAACTACTTAACCTGTTAACATAAACTGTACAGTATTACAGCCGACTAAGCAGGGGAATACACACAACAATAACCGCAATGATGGTGGATCTGTCCACAAGATCAACACCCAGCTATACATACCGACCCCAGTATCGCTGTACAGATATACAGTGGGGAAGAGAACATTTACACATCTACTACTAGTTTTGATGGAATGAATTTCCAGAAGATGATACCTGTGAAATGTTAGCATTTGCCAGTCAGATCACCTCCTGGGACATGTATTTTCTGCAAAGTGAAGTAGATCCCTTCACATACACACACACACACTTACTTGGCAACACTGAGAATAGAACCCCATACCTAGGTGCATATTGCTACTAATGTGTGTGGCCTTAATTGCACACACCACACAGCTTTTAGGATGAGGTGTGTCCCAGGTTACTTGTACAGTGAAGAACATCACCAGGCCTTGCACAGTATGGTAATGGGGATGTACTGGTTGTTTATGAACAATACATATTGTGACATGCTGTCATATGCACATTGGCAAACACATAACAGTCATACACACATCTGAGAGACCTGGGTTTATCAGTGATAACTATCTTGTCAGTATGTCCATTCTGTTACCGAAAAGTTGCACACAGCACATGCATCATTGGGCTGGATAGTGTAATCATTTACCTGTATGTTTGGTGGTGACAGTGGTCCCCATACAGTGGACCTTGGGACATGTACTGGGGTACCATGGTGTAAAGACAGTATACCCAGCACCCACACCCCACATTGGATATTATACTCATTGAAACCCATGATAATACTCTGACATACCCACAATCACACATTGACCAGAACTGTAATGCAACCCCTTGTCTATCTGAAGAGTGCTACTACAGGGATGTGCATCTATTGCACATGCCACAGGGATAGTAGGGTGATGCTTTGTCATGGCTCTTCTACAATCAGCAGCATCACTATCCCTTATACTGTATGGCAATGTGTATGTATTAGGAGAATGAGGCCTTAGAATGCTGTATCCTAGAAATATACACACTTGCACACATACACACCCTTGCCAGGACTCAGATGGTAACCCATGCCTATCTACCCATGTGTACAACAGTGTTGTGCTGATACTGCAAGCTCTGTGTAGCCCATAGGGTGAAGAGTGTAGCAAGGTACATGTAATGTCCATTACAGCAGCAGCCATGTCTAACTATGGCAGTGGGGGTGTAGTGGGTGTGAAGGCCCTCAGGGTATTATCAACTACAGGTTTACAAACACACAGACACCGTTATTCTCAGTAATGCACACTGACACATTTGTCAGTACTGGGGTATATAGGTGCAGGTGTTCCTAGGTGTGTACCATGATATTGTCCATGGAGAAATGAGAAGAGTAAGGGATGTAGGTACAATGGAATCATGCCACCTGCCATTTGCCAGCAGGCCATCAACTGATGCCACATGAGTGATCCTCAGGGTGAGAGTTAAATGCAACATCCAGTCATTGGTTGCCTCTTGCAGAGGGCCAGTGAGGTGCTCCAGTTGACATGTATGCAACATGTATTACATAACTTGGTCAGTGTTTGTCTTGGAGACCTGTACCCAAGCATGTTCTGTTGACTGTGGTAGTGTAGTTGAGGTATCCATGGCATGTGGTGCATACAGGGTGGGGATTCCTAGCAGTGGCATTCATAACATAGCTGGGCAGACATATCAGTGTCAGTCACGCATAGATTGCCTGTAAGCAGCCAAGATGGATACCTGACATCTTCACATCTGTACAGAGGGCAGACAGACATCAGCTCACCAACTGGTTATGCAGTAGGATGAATATGTTGACAGATAGATGTCTGACACTGATAGGTATGCCATTAGTACATGACAGCAGTCCTCAATGACATGTCCTATACACACAGTAGTCTACAGTTAATATCCCCATGTCAAATCAATATCCAGTATCAAATACTTAATTTCACACAGCTCACACACCAAGAACACGACAGTCAGGACTCAGAGTCTATCTATGCATGCAGGAATGTTTGGTTCCAGTACTACAATCCGCAATCTACTCTTACTTGGGAAAGCACTGTCAATACTAGCAATGTAATGATACACTACATGCCAGTGTGACTGCATATAACCTGGGATACTACCCATGTATGAAACACATTCAAATGGAAAAGAGTGTTGCACAAGCCATATATACTCAGGTGTCCCAGACAGTAGACTCGCACCCCTTGCTACTGTAATGACAGCACATAGATGCATGTTATATACATGGAATTAAATACACTTATTATAGATGTCATTACCCTGCCATTTTATCAGATTGGAATGTGATCATTGATTACCAGGGCTGAGCCATGCTTAGCAGGTTTCAGCATTGCTGCAATATAAATGCTAAGCAGATATGCGCACTGGTAAGTGAAGCTGAAACAGTTTGAGTGCCTATATGTTTAGTCGCATGTTAGCACAGCATACCACCACTCAAACCCACACAAACCCACTTAAAGCTGCTCAGAACTGCCTTAACCACTCTATATCCAACAGTCCTTGTTCTGCCTAGTAACAAAATATACAGCCCTTGCAAGTCTTGAACCCAGGACCCTGTACACTATAGTCAAATCAGTTAACCACTACACCATCACAGCTATAAACACATTTGTCGTTTTTTTCAACATATCTGTCAGTACACATACTGAATAGTTGTGAACAGCTGCTTTGACTTCTACAGTTGTGTAGTACTTGTTAGTGGACATATTATTGAATCAGTATTTTGTTATATCTATATAAACACATATCAGATAAATATGGTGGGATACGTCTAGGAAGGTAAATACAACACTCGTGTACACATAACAAGGATATATATATATATATATATATATATATATATATATATATATATATATATATGTATATATATATATATATATATATATATATATATACATATGCAGATATATGTATACATGTGCATACACATATATATCTATATATGTATTTATATACATCTGTATATTGCATTATATATATGGTCATATATAGATCTCTCTCTCTCTCTCTATATATATATATATATATATATATATATATATATATATATATATATATATATATATACATACACACACATGTATGTATAACATATGTCCATAACATGTAGTGGAGTCATATACCTTAGCACCAATAGTCACAACCTCTTAGTGCAAGGGGATGTCATATAAGTATTGCAGGTATTCATGTAGAATGTTGCTACTGTAACAGGGGTTGTCTTAATAGAAATGTTGTGTGGGAAGTCACATCTGATATTCACATGTACACCATCAATTACTAACAGACATCAGAAGATCATCATAGCACAGTAACACACAAATCACAGTAATGATCCTGAGGAATACAGCAGAGATATGACCAATAAATGTGAACAGTCTGACACACTCTGGTCAGTCCAGAGGTATACACAGAACGCCTTAGTGCAAGACATGTAGACCAAGCCTGACAAAGTGGATGTTTACAGCCATGTAAATGGGGATATCACGAAAATACCAGAATAGATAAACTCACACAGTTTATGCATTCACAAATTCCTGTCTGCCCTGACATATAATAACCAGAGGAGAAGAGGTCACAAGCCCACATACTACCTACTAGTTAGTGACATACATCTGTACAGCATCCCACTGCTTTGTCAGAAATACACAACAGTTATGGTGGCCCGGCAACAGTACATCTGACAAATATCTGGACATGACATCACACTGGGTAAATACACTGAGTTGCTAGGCATGTCACAATCCACTGTGCAAACTACAGAAAGACTGCTGCAACACTGGCCTACATTTCTTATGGGGGAATACACATGCAATTGCAAATATAGCAGGCTCTAAAGGCATGTAACAGCATGGAGTAACAGACACGTGTGTGAAAGTGCATACCCATGTGAACAACACCATCCTCATATATGCCACTCACACACTTACCCTACATATTCTGGGCAAATACACAGTGTATTCCAATGCATGACTGGGGTATGGGACAAGTGCTGGTCTGGCCTTACAAACATGTATGCCAATAGGGTACCATACACTGGAGCAGCATGCAACATCAGATAGAACAGGACCAAGAACAATGACATCGATCACAGTCTGTACACAGGCCAAGGTACTTAATCACAATACACACACTGTCAACAATCACTATAAGTACACAGATCTCACTGCTGTACACACTGCAACAGAATGTCCAAGTTTTGTCTTCAAATATGAGGCCTACTATACATAACATGTCTAGCAGTCTGATATCTCACTGGCTTGTTATCAGGTAAGCTGTCAGTAAATAATGATGTACATATGCACCTCTTTCTGCATGACATATGTACAAAGGTTGACAGACTTGTGGCTGGAAGCACAAACATAGGGCCAATATTGACATGTTGCTGTGATAAACCCATGCATTTACTGGTGTAACAGGGTTTGTTGTGACATATGTCTTCTGAGGGATATGAAGTCAGTAACTCACATGGATGTCATCATGTACTGACTACAATCCTCAGAGTATGCTACTGCATTTCTAAAGATAGGAGATGTGTGAGTAACACAACACATGTAAGACTCCATACACTGGCCAGTCTGCAGATAGCCCTACAGGTGAGAGTTTCCTCAACCACATAACACTGTTATGACAGATATTAAATCATGTAGAACAGCCATATCCACACAAACCCTGTTAAACCAACATTACTTTAAATGTAGATGAGCAATACTTACATTCTGTCCCCATGTCAGGAACATCCCCCTCCTGTTTGTTGGCCTGCCTCCACAGTGTATGTTATAAGAAGTATAGCCAGCTACCCTCTGTGATGCTGTTTGTCAATTACCCACATGAAGTCCTGCTCACAGTGAAGGACAACGGTCAACACCCACATGAAGTGCTTAGTTATAGGAGCGGGTTTTTATGCAATTGACTATAGGAATGATACCACAGTTGTTCCACATGCAATTAGCAAGTGGTGGACTCCAATTCATGCACAGACCATCAGCTGATCATGAGCATCACTTACAAACCTCAAGCTGCTGCCTAAGCAAAGCAGGTGCACTTTTCCACATTCACCAGAGAGGGAGTGAGAGAGAGACAGAGACAGAGACAAAGTAAGAAAGGAAGGGAGAAGGAGAGTAAGAGCTAAGCCTGTTTGTGTATGATCCATGGGAGGAGAGTAGTATCTGGTCATTATGACGGTTGCCTATATTGTGTACTAATCCATACTGTCACATGGATATTGTACATGGCTGTACATATTTATGGCTGAGGATTGTCAACAACAATCTCTACAATGTTTGGAAAATGTTGGCCTTGTAATGTGGAAATGGGACATGTGGCTCCTCAGTATAATGATGTGGTAAAACCCACACTGGTATGGACCCTGTCATTACACAACCACCCCAACACCGATAACACACACACACAAACACACACTTACCAGTACTGAGTTTCAAACCCCTACCTGACTATGTATTGCTATTACATTTTTAAGCAGTTATTGCATGCGCCATAGAGCTTACATGTTGGAGAGCTGTCCAAAGGTATCTTTGAATGTGAGTGACATCAGCAACAGTGATAAAGGAGGGATAGGGGATGTGCAGTACATGTGACTGTCCACAAAAGCAGGTGTCAAAAAGACACACACTCTCTCAGGGAATCACACACATTATCACAGTTGTCAGGGTCAAGATTAAAACTCCTGCCTAACTAGTTTGCTACACTACAGTATTATGCAGTTATCACTTGCGCCACAGAGCTTATCAGGCTGATATATGGTCAAAGGATTATTACAAGGTGACTGGCATCAGCAGACATGCTACAGTAGGGCAATGGGAGGTGTACTGAGTGTGAATGACTTCAAAATCATTAATCTACACACACACACACACACACACACACACACACACACACACACACACACACACACACACACACTTGGCAGTATTGACATGCATGGCTTCATTGCTTTCTCAGGTGTGTAGTAGTTGACTGTGCCAGAAGGCTGTACAAGGCTAGGCAAAGGGAATAACTTGGCATCAGGCCACATGACAATGGTCTCCAGTGTGGCTCAGGGGTGTAGTCCCTGGATTGGCCCACACAGGTAGGTATTGTATTCACCATCCACTCATCTGGGTTACTATTGTGGGTGGCCAGTGCTGTGCAATGCTTACTATGTATATGATCTATATTCCATGACATGGACAGTGTCTGGGTTGTTCACATGTCCCACATGCATGTTCTGTGACATGTGGAAGTGTACTTGGAGTCTCTGGGGCATGTCGTGTCGACAGATTGTTATCATCTAATGTGGCATTCCTGACCTCATGTGGTGAGACCTGGCTCTGGATCTGAGATTGTGCCTGCACTTACATTGATAGCATGATACAGGTATTCAGTGGAGTTAGTGGCATCTGTCCATACAGGGCATGTGTATAAGACATAGTATTCCCTTTGTGGGTTACATTTCTAGACTCTACAGCTGCTGCATGCATCAGTGGGGAATATAGCAAGGGACCATTGTAAGCATTTATTTGCCTATTGTAGGGATGGAATAGGGTGCCATGTCCTTTTACTTGCTGGATAACACACACTCAGTCAGGAGATGTTACACATCACAGTACATTCCGATATAAGTGGCAGTGCTATTGTCAACAGGCGTGTAGTCCACTGCAATCACACCGCGGTTACTATCTGTGGGCAATATGCAGGGAACTACCAATATAGTGGTTGTTGCTTAGCCAAGTGTGTTTGTGTATGAGACATGCGTGGAAAGTGCTCTCTGAGTAATACAAGGGTTGCCTATATTGTTCACCAATCCATAATGTCACATGTAAGGCTATGGATTGTCTACACCAGCCTCTCTGCTGTTTGACATCTGTTGTCCTTGTAAGGTGGACATTGTGACATATAATAGGTCCTCAATATGATAATTTAGCAAAACTCAACCCACAATGCATCTTGTCATAAAACAATCACAGCAACCGCCACAAAGGATACTGATGACAAACATACAAACACGCACTTGACAGTACTGAGATTCAAACCCCTACCTAGCTATGTATTGCTACTATAGTGTACTACATTTATTGCACATGCCACGGAGCTTATTGGATGGATATTGTCTCAACGTACTTCTAAGCTGAGGAACATCACCAGCCCTTGTAAATACTGGCATTGGCTGATGTAGTGGGTGAGAGATCCCAAAAATAATGATACCCTAATTACACATTTACATTTGCCAGTGTTCAGGTTCAAACCTCTATCTATTGACCTTTATGGACCATTATATTACCCATTTACCACATACACCACTGACCTAACATGGTTTAGGCTTCGCAACAGATACTTGTAAGGTGGTTGATATTTGCAGGACTGCTTGTACTGGCTGTAACTGGGGAGAAAATCTTTGAGATATACACAGAAACACTTGCCACAGATGAGATTCAAACCTATAGCTTTGCAGTTACTGCTATTATATTGTTCTGTATTTATGGCATGCACCCATGGAGCTTATAGGGCTAGCCCTTCTCCAAAGATGTATATCAAGGTAGATGACATCAGCAGTCTGCCTAAAAGTAGGGCAATGGGAGGTGTAGTGACTGTGAATGGCCTCAAAAGCATTACTCTCTCCACACACACACACACACACACACACACACACACACACACACACACACACACACACACACACACAGCTTCACAGTTTCCATGTGCGGGATTAGAATTCTTACCTAAATAATACATCACAATATAGCATTATGCAGTCATTTTTTGCACCATGGAGCTAACAGGGCTGAATAATGTCTGAGGAGGTATTTCAAGGTGCCTGACATCAGCAGGCTTGCTAAAGTAGGGCAATGGGAGGTGTAGTGACTGTGAATGGCCTCAAAAGTATTGCTCTGTACACACACGCACAGAGTTTCGTAGTTGACATGTGTGGGATTAGAACTCCTATCTAACTAGTATATCACAGAGTTATTGCATGTGCCATGGAGCTTACAGGGATACATTCTTGTCCCAGGAGGTATTTTAAGATGCCTAACATCAGCAGGCTTGCTAAAGTAGGGCAATGGGAGGTGTAGCTACTGTGAATGGCCTCAAAAGCATTACTCTCTACACACACACATACTCAGAGTTTCACAGGTGCCATCTCTGGGATTAGAACTCCTACCTAACCAGCACATCACACTATAGCATTACACAGTTATTGCACATGCCACACAGATTACATGTCTGGACCTTGTCCAAGGAAGTATTTCAAAGTGTCTGACATCAGCAGGCTTCCTAAAGTAGGTGTAGTGACTGTGAATGGTCTCAAGAGCATTATTCTTTACACACGCACAGTGTCACAGCTGCCATGTGTGGGATTAGAACTCTTACCTTACTAGTATGTTACACTATAGCATTACACAGTTATCACATGCACCATGGAGCTTATACGGGTAGCCTTTGGCCAAAGTGCTATTTCAAGGTGAATGACATCAACAGGCATGCTAAAGTAGGGCAATGGGAGGTGTAATGTCTGTGAATTGGCTAAAAATCATTGATCCCTACACACACAAACACACACACACACACACACACACATTTGCATGTTTGGGATTAGAACTCCTACCTAACTAGTATGTCATGCTATAGCATTATGCAGTTATTGCATGCGTCACAGGGCTGATACTTATCCAAAAGTGTATTTCAAGGTGACTGACATCAGCAAGCTAGCTAAACTAGGGCAATGGTGAGTGCAGTGTGTGTGAATGGTCCATAAACCATTCCTTTGGAAACATACACACAACACTCAGTCACCCACAACTTTACATTTGACAGGACTGTGTATATGGCTGCTAGATGAATAATGACTTGTACTGTCATGTTACACCGTTATCACAAGCACCACAGACACTATAGTGCTGAGGGCTACCAGAAGCAAATGTCTACAGTGATAGACATCAGCACATCATGTGATATTGGCCAACTGGATGTATGGTGGGTGGGACAGGCCTCATGATGGGAAGCTGTTTGTCACTGTCTGTCTCTCTCTTCCCCACATCTCTGTTTGTGATTGTTTGACCTATTATAGTGTGTTGTCCTTTGATATATGTGTGTATTCCTATCTGGTGTGTGTGCAAAGCATGACTGGTGTGCAATGTGGTGTGTGTGTGCACAGAAATCTGCAACTGACTGATATGTATAGTCCACTGTTGTTGTCAGACATGGGCTTCATTTCTCTAAGTGTGGGAGCATGCCATGTATGACCTTCTGTATTGAATGTGTGAATCCATTCCAGGTAAGTTATACTCCAGTGCAGGCATTTGTGTTCTACACCTACAGCTAGCAACCTGTTTCTGCAGGATATCTGTAGATATGTTGACAATATGGAGTCACAATGAGCAAAGGATGATGGGATACTGTAAATAATCATGTCTGCGCTGCTTGTGCTACATGGTTTTGGTGTTAGTAGACATATTCAGACATATGTACTGTTTTACACTTTGATGCATTATGTCAACTACTGACAGATATACTTATTTGCTCACAGTAATTTCCTGGGGAATACACGATGAATGAAGCTGTGTCCAGTATTGTGGCCTGCAGCCTACATATTCTTGCACAGTCATGCCATTCTGGAGGGGGAGCTGTAGACACTTGCTGATGGGTCTGTGTAAATGGTCCAGCACCTTGGTACTGTGGTGGCTGAATATCCCCTGCTTGAACATCTATCGACATGACAGAATGGCCATATCCTGATGTGGCGATACCTCTCAGCTGTACAGATTCACACAAGTTACCCAGAGGCAGGGCTCATATATCTGGTCTGTTCCCCTTCACACTGTGGTTTACAAACAGGTTTGTAGCCACCCATTCCTGGGTTTGCAGACAGGGATAGTATGGGCACACATCAGAGTTTCAGACTTCACATAATCCATGGCATCCATGCTTCTACCCCCCCTCTGTTATTCTATCCTCTTACTAACATTATGCAAGCGATATCTGATAAGTATCCCTATAGCTATCGCTTCATCCCAGTGGTATTTAGGGGTTGGTCCACAGTTCATGCAGTAGGACATGGTGGGCATGCTACTGGGATTTATCAACATGGCCTTGCATTTGTGTTCTGTGCACTATGTTATGCTGTTATCTGGAACTCCAGGAGATAACATACACTGGCAGTATGGGTGAGGCACAGACCTTTGACAGAGGACTGTAGGGCAATTGGTAGTGATGCAGGCCATCTGTATCAGGCCAGTGCATTCTGTCACTCCTACAGTCTCAGGCTGCAAGCCACTGAATTCCCTTGGGTTGACAGGGTAGGTGTGTAAGGTGTTAATGGCTATAGTTTCTGTCCTTATTAATCCATTGGTGTGGATGCTGGCAGAGTGCTGATTACAGCTAGGGACACACCTGCATGGGACACCTCTTCAGCATGCTGCATTCTGTGGGTATTCCCATACAGAAGTGGGGGTCATACTGTACTAATTAGCAACAGCAGGGATATGACCTGTAATGAACCCATGGCTGATAGTGGGTTGAGCTGAGTGAATGTATGCTATGGAAGTTTCTTGCAGCTGACTCAAAGATATACTTGGAGCATTCCCCTTATGCTGGCTTGTGTGGGGACATCAGCAGTTTCTCAGTACTTCATAACTGTGTCGTTTGTGGTCTGCCAGTGTTTGGCCAGACTACATCAGTATTCCATACTACACAGACAATTAATGTGCCGCTAACTTGTATATAAAATTCCAACGGTGTGCCCATTTGATAGTTACATTTTATATACTCTATCTAGGGTACTTCCACCTGTGTATTATGTACATGTCTGGGCCCACATTCATGCCATGTCCATCTTTCAGATGGTGACAGATATTACATCCGAACAATTAGTATGGATTACTCCTGGACTGGGTCTTGTTGGAATGCATTGTGCTTGGCACTGCAGTTGTCAGAAATGACCCTGTCATCAACACTACTGGCCATTGGCCACCGGGACCGAACCTTCCATGCCTACATGCTGACCATTTCCACACAATATGCAACACACAACAACCTAACACACAGAGCCCGGCATATTGTACACGTGCAACAATCTATCCTGCTAATTTGGCCAGCTCAGGTAATCTGTGCACCATTGTTATTATACCCACACATAGCTGTTACTACATTTCTACACAGGATTGGGGGGGCACACCTGACAACTGTAAACTTTTGCTATGACTATACCATTTGCTATGACTGTACTGGTATTTCAGGTACTCTGTTGGCTTCCATTTCATTCTGTATTCTGACCTATCATGCAGACTAGAGGCATATCACTGGAGTACAGATCTTAGGTTTTATTGGCCTACATTTCAGTTTCAAACTTCTTACCCTTCAGAACTAACATCCAACTGCCTGACTTGTTGTAGTCTGTCTGTGTAAGTCTGGAGGTGGTGGGCTGTTCTCCATTGCCATCAATCAGAGGCCTTAGCACAGCCTTTCTTTGTGGTTATCTACACCTGTCCTCCTGGCTGAGACTGTTGTTGGATATGTGAGCCTCACTGACATGCATATGTGTGTCCTATGGACACAGATTTAGCACACCACATGCCCTGCAGTAGGATTTGTCACCTTGTCTAGTACTGCCTACTATGTTGACACCAGTATTTGTTATGGATTTCATGCTGCCCATATAGGTGTCTACTATCTGCCGCCATCCCAATCAGCCACCCGATTCCCTTGCATGCTCACAGCCATACCATAGATACAAGTAGCAGAACATACTACTCCATTCAGCAATTGCTAGGGAGAGTAACTTACCTTGTGGCTGTGCCAGTATTGAGGATGGTGCTGGAGGGCTGACTATGTCGGATGCACATAGTACACTCCCTATACATGGTTAAGCACAGGTAGTGTCATGTTTGGCATCCCTTTTACTGTATGTGTGAGTCAGAGAGAGGTGTCATTCCCTGGGTTCCTACCGTGTCAGTGCATGTGCTATGCATTGTCTCTTTGCCAAAGCTTGGGCATACCAGGCATGCCTCCTTCTGCCTACAGTGGCAGGCTCAGGTTGTTCCTCCTCTGAGTCAGTCTGTGCTTGTGCTGGCCTTGGCAATGGTGGGGGACTGTGTGGCCCTGCCCTGTGCTGTTCCTGATGCAGCTGTTTCTGCAGGATTATATTGTATAGCAAGGAACATACAATGAAAATGTGGCTACATGTAGCTGGAGAGTACTGCAAGGCTCCATCGGATATGTCCAAGCACTGGAGCCATGACTTGAGCATCCCAAACACACACTCTATTATGATTCTGGTTTGTGCTGGTGCCTCATTATGGAGTTTTTGTTCAAGTGTGTGTGCATTTCTGATGGGTGTCATCGGCCACGGCTCCAGTGCGCAACCAGCATCCCCCACTAGGTGGCCATATGGGATGTCTCCACTGGCAATTCTCTGGTACAGCTGCATCATATGCCAGATGTGGGAGTCGTGATAGCTTCCAGGGCTGCCAGCACACACATTCACTATAATGCCCTGGGTATCGCACACAACCTGGTAGTTGATGGAGGGGAAACCCTTGCAATTTATGTAGACCTTCCCCGCTCGCCGGGTGGTGCTTTGATGTGTATGTGCATGCAGTCTATAGCACCAACTACCTCTGGGTATTCTGCTATTTGGTGGAAGAGATGCATATTGATGGTCAACGCCTCATGGGTGTTCTGGAGGGTGTTCTGGAAATATATGTGCTCATCGGCATGTGCTGACATGGCATCCAGGAACTGGTGTAGTACCCTGAATGCTGATGCTTGTGAGATCCCCATGATATCCCAAGTTGGCCTTTGGAAGGTACCTGTGGCTAGTATTATTAAGCCACCTTGGTATCCACTGGGATGGGTTCCCCTCTGTTGGTTCTGTGTGTGAGGCGTGGCTGGCACAACTCAACAATTTGCTATAGGAGGACCCTGTCCACCCTATAGCACTCCTCTATCTCCAGCTCATGTAGCCCCTGGTAGGTTACCCTGGGTCTGTACACTCTTCTCCTTCTCCTCACTGTGGGGTTGTCATCAGCATTCACATCCTCACCACCTTCAGCCTCTTGCACATATTGATGTATGAGAGCAACAGCAGCCCCTATTATTTTGTTAGTTTTGTCAGGTAAAATTTTCCCGTTTGTGTACACTAGTGGCGTATAGTTTGTGGGAAAAGCCAGAGTGAAAGGTGTTTGTATAGTTTATAGCAGTGTGCTGTGTTGGGCTGGGCTGCTACCTGTGTAATTGGCTGATTCTGATACATTTCACCTGCCACCTATGCTAGTTCTCCTTGATTACCTTCCTCCTGCTGCTTTCCTATCCCATTGCCTTCCTGTTTAAGCCCCAAGGTGTGCAGTGCAAACCCAGTGCTCAGATGTGAACAGAGATGCTATTTCATTTTTTTTTTTGTTTAAAATCCAGTGTGCGGCATGCACACCCATTTAGGTAATGTAAACACTGCTAGGCAGCCTCAGACATACCCCCTTCCTTAGCTATGCTTAGCTAAGGGCAAACACGGGCCACAGAGCTCCAATAAGCTTACAGCATGCATGACACACCCTCTTCTGAAGTCAGCTACCTCTTAGGTTTGCACCATGGTGTTACTGCACTTACACGGTTGGGTGATATCTAACACTGAGGGCAAATCTGTGATTCAGTATCAATCCCCTCATTTGCATAAAACTGGCTGCTAATGCATGGTTACAAAACCGAGACTCGGCCTTCCCCCTTTGCAAACACTATTCCATGGTCTTGTTGTGTTATGCATGCCATTGACTATTATGGCAAAATCATGATTTTGGTTTAAAAGCTTATTTCCGGGGGCGTGGCCAAGGATGAACACAGGATAGCAGCAGATTTCTTCAGCTCCACCAATTTCATTACACTGACAGGAATTAATT
>NC_056727.1:1061464505-1061514505 GCF_019279795.1 Protopterus annectens | reverse complement strand
AAATAAACAAACTAAATGAGAAATACAAAGAAATTTTAACTCATAAAGTTAAAATAACTTTAGAGAAATACAAGTTTTGTCTTATTCAATAAGCCCCAAATACTTACACAGACTTAAAAATAAAACAAAAGGTTGAATAAACAAAACCATATCAAAGAAATCTTTTCTCTAAGGAAAAGAAGAATGTTTCTAGTATACCAGAAATACTAGATGAATTTAGAAATCACTTTCACAAAATTAACCATAATAACATTAACATGGAACCTAAAGATAAAATAAAGGAGTTTATAACCACAAACATGAATAAAATCTTAATAAACAACAGATTAAACTATTGGACAAGAGTATTTCATATACAGAAGTTATTACACAAATAAATAAGCTTAAATCAAACAAAGCACCGGGTAATGATGGTATTATACCAGAGATATATAAAATCCTTTCTAAAAGTACATATTCATTAATACATAAGGTTTTTATTTTGGCCCAAACTGAGTTAATAACCCCTCCATCTTGGCAATATACATTTATTTCGCCAATTTTAAAACCTAATAAAGATCCAACTAGATGTTCTTCATATCGGCCCATCTCATTACTTAATGTTGATTATAAAATGTTTATGAGTATTTTTGCTGATAGATTGAAGACAATCATTCCCGGCATTATAGATATAGATAAGACAGTCTTCATTGTAAATAGAAATACTTTTGATAATATAAGAAGAACTTTAACATTAATTGATTTTGCAAATAGGAAGAAGAAAGATTTAACACTTATTAGTCTTGATATAAGTTCAGCATTTGATTCAGTAAGTTGGGACTATCTGTTTACCTTACTGAAGTGCACAAACTTCTCAGATGCATTTGTAAATCTAATTGAGCATTTATACAAAGGAATGTTGGCTTATATTAAGGTAGGAACATATGTTTCACAAAAAATACCCATTCTTAAAGGTACAAAACAAGGATGTCCACTTTCTCCACCATTATTCACTTTAGTAATGGAGCCTTGGGCTAATTTGATCAGAAACAGTACTGACATAGAGGGTTTTGAAATAGATAAAAATACAACATCCAAAATTCAACTTTTTGCAGATGATGTTCTAATTACATCAGCAGGATCTAATTCTTCTATGCAGTCTCTATTTGATAAAATGATGAATTTTAAAAGTATTTCTGGTTTAATATTCAATGAAAAAACTAAAATACTACCTATATATACACGAAAAAATATTCTCATTAGTGATTTTACTAAATATGTACCCAATTCAGGTCAGATATCTTATTTAGGTATAATACTATCTAAAGATATTAAATCTATTATATATAATAATTATAATACCTGTTTTCTTAATATACAAAATCTTTTTAATACCTGGAATAATATGTTTTTTACTATGGAGGAGAGACTTACAATTATTAAAATGATAATATTCCCCAAGATTTTATACTTAATACAATCAATAATACTTCCACCTACAAAAATAATTATCAAGAAACTGAATACGCTAATGTTAAATTTCCTATGGGCACCTAATAGACCTAGGATTGCATTAAAGAAACATACTAATAGCTGGTCTCAAGGGGGTATTTCTTTTCCAGACTTTAACTTATATACTATCTCTTCTATTGTAAAAGTTATTACTTTATTAATAGATCAGTCATATGTCACAAAATGGAAAGATTATTGGGAGCTAATTAGTATGCACTTCATGAAAATCTCCTTAACACATAAAAATATGATTGTAAATAACTCCATGTTATGGTTACTAAAGGAATTTTGTACTTCACCTATTACACCTAAACATATGGTTTGTTACCCATTAAATATTATTATTAGCTATTGTAACTTTATATTCATGCACCCTAAGTATAGGGAATGGAATTTTATTGTATTCCCTATAATGTATACTCAGGGTATGCTTTTGTCATCTACTTCTGAAGGAACTCATTTAGCTATAGATAATGATCTAAAGTACTGGTATCAGTTGATATCTGATAATAAAGTTAAAAATCTAGATTTCTTAAAACAAGAATTTGATCTAAGAGAAACTTGCTGGTTAGAGGTTCAGACCTTTAGACAACATCTCATTAATAAAATGGATCTAATGTCTATAACAGTTAAAGAATCTATTCCAACACTGATTGATTACTTGATATTAAATTTACAACATAAAGTTTCTGATAAAGGTAAACTTTCATACATACATAAAATTATCAGACAAGAAACTTTTTACAGTGTAGATTCATACTGGAATTATTTCACTTCTATTAATGGGGGCTCACCAAATCAACAAGATAAACAATATATATTGGAATCTGCTTATAGAACTACGTCTTCCATTGTCTGGAGACTTTATACATGGAAATTTTTACATAGATCTTTTTATACACCTTTGATGATGAATAAAATAAATAATAAAGATAATTTATGTAAGAGATGTAATGTAGAAATTAATGCTGACTGGGCTCATATGTTTTATGACTGTATAAAATAGAAAGAATACTGGAAGTCAATTAATAAATTTTGCAGGCTCTTTTACAGATAATTTCATTATTTCTAAATCTCTTATATTATTCAACACACCTGTACCTCAAAGTGTTAAAAAGGTTAAGCTTCCCTTGTTATGGTCTATTCTAGCAGTGGCTAGGAAAATAATAACTAGAAATTGGATTTCAGATACACCTCCTTCGTTCAATGAATTTAAAAATGTTATGAATATAGTATGCCATATGGAAATAAACACAATTAGGACAAGAACAACTAGAAAAACATCTTATTATATTGTATGGGATAATTTACAAAATTTGTTAAAAAATTCTAATTTCAATAGCACGGTATTTTAGTTTAATTAATTGATCTGATTGTAGTGGATGTCTTTGTAAATACTTTAGTTGTTTTGTTGAATATTATAATAATACCTATTTTTAATTACTTGTATAAAATTGTTATGATATTTCTCTTATATGTTAAAACAATAAACCTGTTTTGAAAAAAAAAAATAAAAGCTTATTTCCAGCTTTTTTTCTTATTTTCTGGCCGATCCCTTATGCACACCGCTGCCCTACGCTTAAACGGCCAAAATCGGCCAAAAAAATAAAAATTTATTTTTTATAATTTTGAAACTATTTTTCATGCCTATGGTCATATATTTGGCCATTCATGCCTAACCTTTATGATACATGCTTTTTTTACGAGCTGTCATGCCTCCATTTTGTAGTTTGCAGAAATGTATTCAGCTACTGGCTAAATACATTTCTACAGTCTACACTATTCCTGCACGGATGCCTGCCTGTTTCCTGGATCACTAATTCACCTCATTTGCATGGTTTTCACCAGAAAATGAGGTAATTAGCATACAGGGGCTGTGTCCATGCAGGAATAGTGCAGGAGCACTCATGCATGTCCCAGGAGCTCATTCCTGGATCTCACATCAGCCATATTGCCTGCAGCAGTTCTTAAATTATATTCCTTCACAAACTGCAGTATTAAGTTTTAGGTCACCTTTGATAAAGCAGTATCAAGTGATCCAGACAGGATTAATTTTGTTAGCATTGATGGAGTAGCAATGAGCTCAGCACTTATGCGCCTTGGTGTGAGTATAAGCATTCTGCCACATTTGCCAATTCCTTCTCTAAAGCTATGAAAAGGTCAGTTAAATTAGGTGACAGTGGAAGACACCATGTTCTGAAGTTTAAGCCATGAACTGCAGAAGGCTATGATATTGGGGAGGTGCTGTTTTATGCACCAATTTGAGCCATGGGATCTTATTACAGATATTGACACTGCAGAAATAAAATATGTGCAAGCTGTTATTTATAGGATACCTTTTAAAGAAGAGGGTTAAATCATAATTCTGATAATTATCAAGAGGTCCTCAGGTTGTCTGGTTGAAGGAAGAAGTGTTTCCTTATTTAGATTCGGGTTAAGTTTATAGAGATGTAAGGAATGCTAGTAAACAGTGAGCTGTGCAATTAGATCACCAGATGAGAATGTGTGGTGCTGGCAAAGGTACGTATGGCTATGGAAGGTACAGTTGTTGCATCCTTAGAGGCAATAATGAGTATACTAATTGCTATGTTTATTATAATGTCTGAAAAAGTTTTAATTCAATCAGCTAAATAAAGAGGTAAGACAAGAATGAGACTGTAAGTGTTATGAGGCATGACATAATGCCGAACACTACTGTGTGGTTAAGTATTTTGAGTTGTAAATGTATACACCTTTTCAATACACTCACTTGGGTGAAGGTGGTGCCAGCAGTGCTATGTCAGAAATGTAACTCTTGAAGAGAAACCTACATGCCATGCATGGCTAAATAAAACTATATGTGCAAAACACACTGTAATATAAATGAAAAGGAACTAGGTAGTTTTAGCATAACTCAAAAGGTATTGATCAGGGACTTCAGAATGAATAACTTGAAAATGGGCATACCAATTTCAAGAACCGGGCATCAAATGTTGTAAAAGCTGATAATATAAACTCAGTTATTAGACAAATGAAGACAAACAAATGTCACATAGTTCAAGATGAATCCCCGTAACTGATGGAGGCTATCACTTTCCTATTGGCAATAACTTTCTAGACCCAAATCTCAAGCTTGCTGCATAGTAAGACATCTTACAGCAAAATTCGGAATGATGAAGACCATTTCCACACGTGTATGATTGCCCAGTTTTATACCCCAAATAATAGATAGACCACACCACTGACCTGAGATGATGGAATAATTACATTCAAGAAACAGGATTGGATGAGAGGGAGAGATTGGTGTTGAACTTACTCCATGGAGAAAAATCATGAGGGGATTACCCAGGTCACTTAATAAAAAAGTAATCTCTTTAAAAAAAAAAAAATAACTTCTAATGGAATGTCCTCAGCTGCTCAGAGTAGCATTTTTGAGTTACTTCTCAAAGCCCAGTAGGAACACAGAAATGCTACTTTGAGCAAATGAGGACGTTCCCTTAGAAGTTACATTTATAAGAATAGATTGTATTTTTATAAAGAAACAATGGAAAGGAGTGTTAACAGGCAACGCTGACAGAAAATAATTACTTCTAAGCTACATAGTAGGTATATATAATTGCAGTATGTTAAAGCAAAGCAGTGGGCATACCTGCGGTATAATAATAATGAAAATTCGAGGACATTGCTCAGAGACAATATGTTAACCTCCATTAAGTTATATGCGCATTTCAGAAAACAATCTGAAATATTCATAGTTATATGGTGGTGTTACTCATGTTTATTTGTTTTGCTTCCTCTACGTCAAATTGTACCGAAGACAAATGCAGCCTATGCATTATCTGATGATATTAGTTATATTAAAGAAACCAGATAATTAAATATTGTAAGGGAACAGGCAAACCATGAGAATATTAATACATAACTCACAGCTCAGTCATTCTTCTTATTTCATTTCAAAAAAACCTGCACTTCACCTTGTATAGCTGACAAGCAAAGAGTAGAAATGGCGGCTTTCATCTTACTTTATTCACTAAACAACTTTTAAGCTGAAAAACATTTTTTCTCTCACAATTCCACTCCAGAATGCAGTTTATCAGTGGAAGTATCTACCTCATAATTAAACATTGTGGAAAAAATGCTGTCAACATAAACAAAGTACCCTTCCAACAGATACACAAGAACATACAGTGAATAAATGTCAAAAAGGAAAAAATGTTCTTAAAGGAAAGCTAGCTAGCTAGATAGATAGAGCAAATGCACGGGCATATAAAGGAAGTCAGCAATTACACATTAAATAAATTAAAAATTTATTAAAAAAGATTGTCAAAAATATTTGTATATGCCAGTAGATTTTAGATTTATATTTTATATCAAGCATATAAAGTATTGTAGAGTCGCAGCCCAGTTAATTTCTTAAAAAGTCTTCAGCAAAGCAAAGATACATACTCATTGTGCTTCATGATGAATTAATCTAAAAAGTATTTCTGATGCCATAATAAAACATTCCTTTACTTCTTACAGCTTTGCAATAACATGGCACATAAAGAGGATACAGCCTACTCACTAATTGTGAGCCTGCTGAAAGTGAAAAACATCTATGATCAGCTAAAGTGACCACCAGAAAAAATGCAGTTTTATATTTCGTTCAATTTAAAACCTTTTTAGTGTTTTTTTCATAACACGTATGTTGAAAACATTAAAAGTAACTGAAATTAGTTGGTGCTATATTAGATATCATCAGCATTCTTAGTATGTTTGAGATGCATTTACTACCACAGTTGGTTGCCATTTGGTTTCAAATTCAAACATATTGACCTTCCTGTATGTGACTAAAACCATTTCAAGACACCTAAAACAATAATCCTCCAAGGGCTTTAGTCAGTGTCCCCAGTGTCTTTCTACTTCATATATCATATAATGTTCATGACACTTGCCTTACTGTTTTCCCTACCTCCTTTTTCTTCACCAGACTACTCCTGGAGTTATTCAGTCATATCATCTAGTCACTCTCCCCAATATTCTTCCCCTCAGAACATCATCATCATCATCATCAACCACCTTTTTTTCTGATTTTCTACATGGGGTTGGAGTGTTCTATCAGCCCCCCCTATCTTTTTCAGTTCAATGCCACTCTCCTACTTTCTTCAATGGCCATGCCTGACTGATGTAGGTCTTCTGTCATGCAATCCATCTGTCACTTTGCTGGATGCCCTTGTTTTCTATTGCCTTCTTCCTGTCTCTGCCAAAACTTCCCCTCATGACATGGCATCATATAATAGCAATAATATATAATAACAATGCGGGTTATGCTGTAATACCCACAGTCATCTGTGTTTGATCACTTGGGCTTTGTCTTCATATGACACCCCAACAAGACAGACTCCCTGACTATATACAGTTGCTATAGTAATACATGCACATATGTGTATACTTGTAACATACAGTAGTATCAGCTGGGCAGAAGGAAGTAAAAGATGCATTCAGTCAAAGTGTTTTAATGATACATTGATTCAAACTGCTTCGCAGAATATGTCTACCTGTGTTTTACTATATAGGTTATGCTAGGGCAAATAGACAGGCACAGTTATTGATTGTTAATAAAGTTGTCCATTTGTTATCTTTTCACAATAATAAATAAAAAAGGGTCTACTTCATATGACCTAAATTTCATATGACTGAAATTCATTTGATTGAGACCAAAACACGGAAAGTTCAAAGACTGAAAACTCATTTGACTGAAACTCATAACACTGACACATTAAAGTAAAAGGCATATGCCCTATTCCCCACTGTATTGCGATCCAGGAGTTAGTATATATAGTTAGGGGGCTGTGGTGGGCACAGCCCCCCACATTGGGGGGTGTGAGGAGGGTAAAGTCCCCCACATAGTTTAGGTAAATATTGTTTTCTGCAAAGAGTTATACATTGCGGTTATAAATATCCATGTATGTTTAAAATGTATAAAGTATATGGGGGGCTTTTCCCCCCACACGCCCCATAACTATATATACTAACTCCAGGATTGCACTACAGTGGGGCAAAAGGGCATATACCTTTTACTTTAATGTGTCAGTGTTATGAGCTTCAAATGAGTTTTCAGTCTTTTGAAATTTCAGTGTTTTAATCTCAGTCAAATGAATTTCAGTTAAATGGAATTTAGGTCATATGAAGTAGACCCATAAAGAAGATGAGATATACTGATAGCCTATCAGTTTAAACATAAAGTACCTTTGCTGATTTAGAAAAGTATTTGAGCAAAAGCAGTCCTCAAATAATTTGGACTGTTGACAAAAGATGAACTGTACAGGCCAAAACTTAATCTTTTTCATGTTTTACCTTCTAGTCTACTCAGCATTAATTTCCTTTTAATTTATGAAAGAAACTTGAATCTCTTCATGTTCACACCAGTACCATGACACATGACTGTGCATTTTTATATATGGGAATGTCACTTACAGTATGGCCAAAATGAATGTTGTCCATGCTCTAAAGAATCACCAGTAACATGTCACTAAGTCCAAGCACAAATAAAAAAGTCAATTGCAAGTGGGTTGCTCAGCAAAACCATGGTGTCCAATAAAAGTTCAGTTGTGTTCCACACAAGTCTACAAATGTTGTGTTTTTAAATTGCTGACTTTTCTGGAATGCTTTATGTGTGATCAGGCTCAATGCATAATAACAGATAACAAGTAAGAATGATAATGTACTAAGCCAAATCATGGTTATTTCCATTGGGTGAGTGTCTGTGTTTGTCTATCTGTATGCATGACAGCTTGTGTGTGTGTGTGTGTGTGTGTGTGTGTGTGTGTGTGTGTGTGTGTGTGTGTGTGTGTGTGTGTGTGTGTATGTATGTGTACATGTGCATGTGGGTGCGTGTGTGTGTGTGTGTGTGTGTGTGTGTGTGCATGTGTATGTGGGTTTGTGTGTGTGTGTGTGTGTGTGTGCATGTGTATGAGGGTTTGTGTGTGTGTGGGTTTGTGTGTGTGTGTGTCTGTGCATGTGTGTGTGTATGTGTGTGTGTGTGTGTGTGTGTGTGTGTATGTGTGTGTGTGTGTGTGTGTGTGTGTGTGTGTGTGTGTGTGTGTGTGTGTGTGTGTGTGTGTGTGTGTGTGTGTGTGTGTGTGTGTGTGTGTGTGTGTGTGCGTGTGTGTGTCTGTGCATGTGTGTGTGTGTGTGTGTGTGTGTGTGTGTGTGTGTGTGTGTGTGTGTGTGTGTGTGTGGGTGTGTGTGGGTGTGTGTGGATGTGTGTGGGTGTGTGTGTGTGGCTGTGTGGGTGGGTGTGGGTGTGTGTGGCTGTGTATGTGTGTGTGTGTGTGTGTGTGTGTGTGTGTGTGTGTGTGTGTGTGTGTGTGTCTGTCTGTCTGTGCATGTGGGTTTGTGTGTGTGTGTGTCTGTGTGTGTGTGTGCGTGTGTGTGTGTGTGTGTGTGTGTGTGTGTGTGTGTGTGTGTGTGTGTGTGTGTGTGTGTGTGCGTGCATGCGTATGTGTGTGTCTATGTGTCTGTGTGTTTGGGTAAACTGCTCTTGTATAGTATATTACATGCTTTTTTCAGGAGGCCCAATGTACTGTTTGATATACAATAAAATCTAAAGGGAGGGTCTTTTCTGTGGTTTCAGTGATGTTCCCTGTCACAGAATATGTGAATCTATAAAGCACAGCTATGTAGCATGAATCTGTTGAGCACATGGTTAGTAAATAGAAGTTCATACAAACTACATACCTCCTTAAACAGTCCACTGAGGAGAGCAGTACCTTGCCTCTGAACTTACATGCTGCATCTGTAAAATAAAGCAAATGATGAGGACAATGAGCTGACATGCTATACGTCCTGCAGTGGAATAGTGTAAATACAGTGCAGCAAATTCGAGAAACCACTCCAGGTAGCTTCAGGGTCATCAGTGGAGGTTGCCTCGGGTACTCCAAGGTGTTCACCAAACATTCACCAAAGTCATTCATGTGGCATGGAAATTCCTTTGACAATGTAGAATGGGAAGCATTGCAACTAAATAAAGAATATAACTGGATGAGATCCTGGGGAATCCTGCCCTGAATCTTTAAACATATGGAAATAGATTGTTTTATTTATTTCAGTGCATTTTGCAATTTTATTGGATAGTGACACTTAATGGATCAAGCAGCGGAAACAACTGACAGGTACAAAGTCAAAAGCTGTTAAAAACTATACCAAATCACCAACACATCTACGGCAAAATGAGATATTACAACTCATGGGTCATGTCACCTACAGCACTAAAAAAAAAATCAAATGGCTTAATGAAACAAAATGCATAAAATCATATGATTAAGAGAGGTCTCAATATTTGCTAAGCTTCTGGCCACCAAATAGGAAGTGAAAATGTCCTTGATGTGTTCTCATTTACATGAACTTGACTTGTCTGAAATTTCAGGAACATATGTATAGCCTAGTGGGACTGCTGTGGTAGCGTTGTCACCATACAGTAAGACGTTGCCCTGTTCGATTCTCAGCTAGAGCGTCTTCTGTGTGGAGACATGCGTGAATGGGCGTACCTTCACTGAAGGTTGTGTGTCAGAGTTGGCAACTCAGCACGTAAAAATCTACTGCCAATCATTAGTGGACCGGAGTTCTGCTGTGGTGACCCCTAACCGGGAAAAAGTCGAAAGACACAACAACAACAACATGCATAGCCTAGTGAGATGGTTATTCAGTTCCCTGTTGAGTTAATGTACATAACAATTTCCAGTCACAGGCATAATCAGGCCTCAATTTAATGGTACCTTTTAGTAAAAAAGGATAACGTATATCCTCTTTTCTGTAACAGTACCTCAAAAGACTTTGAAAAGGAGAACTCCATCCCTAACCCTCCCATGAAAGGGCCCTGTTTAATTGCTCAGTATTGTAATTAGGCATTCTAAGCTCCATGTTGTTTAATCACCCATGTTCCATTACACAGAGTGGCATACCTCTCAACCTCTTAGCAAAAGAAATCTGGACAAGGCCTAAAATAATGAGGAGGCAAAGGCCCAAATGGGTACAGATTTTAAATATTGCTCTTATAAACTTAGAAAGTTGCTGGAATAGCAGGTTTTCTGTTAACATCCATTTCTTAAGGATATGAAGTCTGAAACCGTCATTATTTAGTGACTTCAGTCCTCAGTGATTTGTCAGAAAAATGCAAATTTTATAGGGAACAGACTAAAATTATAAGGCAGAAATCTGGGCATTTTGTGAAAATCTGGATAGCTGAGAAGTATATAGAGTGGATTTATCACAAAGTGTGTAACATACTCCTGAAAATGCTTAGAAATGGACTGTAATGATGTTCACTAAAGAATATAAAAACTTATAACACTTTTCACCCGAAAAAGTCTCAGTCATTGTTTTCTGAATGATCCAAAATCTTTCTATTTAGTAGTTAATGTTACAAAAGCATTTTTGTACAGCATTCAGCTGTACCCACATAGCAGGAGAATCAAAGCGCAAAGACAGAAATTACTATTAGCTACTTGCAAACCAGTAAACAGGAATTGATAAAGTGGTTGCAATAGACAGAATCCAATTAGGTCTCAGGAAAATTGCTCAGATAATATCCAGAAAATGAAAACTTCAAAGTTTTGCCCTGTTGCCAAATGAAGAGGCCTTCACTGATAAAAATTAACAGCCGGTATAGTGCATGGATGGGTGGATTTCTGACTGCAGTTCCAATGATTTAGCCTTGATAAGTAGATCCAGGTATTGGAAGGGGTCCCCTGGAAGGCAAGTGTGAGCATTTTAGGTTGTTTTGCCCATGCTATGGAAACCAAAGCAGCTCAGAGTTACTGCAGCAATGGTGCCACCTACTGGAGCTTGAACGGTAGTGTACCAAGTCTACACTATTTCTAAGGATCATGGTGTGTGGATGCAAACAAGCACTAGCAGGACAGCACTACAGACCCTACTTTTCTGGGTTACTTGCCAACCACTACTTAGAGGGCAAAAGTTTAGGAATACAATTTCTAACGCCACTGGATGACTGCCTAGTCAACAGACCTTATTTGCATCTAGTCCATACTGCTAACAGTGATAGCTAGTATAGTAGCAAGATGACAAAGAGGCCAGCTGGGTAGGAGCAGTGATGGTTGCAAGGAGGGAGGATACAAGATGTAGAAAAATTCATCATGAACCTCATTCTCACTCCTTG
Organism: Protopterus annectens; assembly: GCF_019279795.1. Lineage (NCBI taxonomy): Eukaryota > Metazoa > Chordata > Ceratodontiformes > Protopteridae > Protopterus > Protopterus annectens. The sequence goes on along the minus strand of NC_056727.1, from coordinate 1,061,502,876 downwards.
GTTGTCATTTATTTTTGCAGGAATGACTACTCTGCTATATCTTTTGCTGTTTGGTACTGCTGTAAAGAAGAGTTGTTGATAGCTATAAATGTTGCTTAATTTATCTAGTTTTGAAGTTTATGTACTTTTGCACATTCAGTTGTTGAAAATGTAAAATGATATTACTATGCAAAGATTCAGTCACAGGTCTCCAATACTGCTGTTGACCACAGATTTTGCAGTATAGTCACTATTCCTCCACTTTCTACATACAGATTACCAACCAAACATCCAGAGACAGAAGGAGTACATAAAACTAAAGGAGCAAACCTGCTGCCTCATCAGTGGGATCCCAACCATAACAGGTAAGCAATACCTTTGACACATTTTTCTTTGTCACAGTACATACCAGCATGGGTGTCCCAGAGAAAAACAGCCATAGGCTTAGTGGGATCTAGTCAGTTAACAAAATAAACTGAATACATGCTAATTCAATGATTAATACTAGACAGGCAGTCTAAATGATCATAGAGGGTCTAGCTGTGCACAATAGAGAGTATATATGACAGACTTAATCCCTTATTGATAAGAGCCATACTACTAATCCTCTAAGTAAATTTGAAACCATCCAGTCATCAGGACTTAACCTGAAAGAGGCCAATGTATTATGATGTTTAATATACAGGGAAAATCAGTTCCTCAGGCAGAGAATCCTTTGGGTAATGAACACATGTCCTTCCAAAAAGTCCTGTTTATATTACTATGTAAGCTGTGAAATTTGGATTCAGTCTAGGTTAGAAGGTAGGACACAGAGCTCCACCGAAAAAGTATATACCATACAGGAAAAAATGAGTGGATTTTGAATATGATTAAATAAATAAGACAGTAATTAAATAACTCAAGGAAGACATCATTACATTCATGCTTGCACATGTGCACGTACACATTGACCTTATATGTGTATTCACTAGTTGTTATCTGCTTTTGAATTCTGTATTTTGTGGCTGATGCCTGTGAAATTAAGTGAATATAAACAATTACTTCAAAAGCATACAACTGCACAATGTATAAAGCCTAAATCACTTTCATTTTATAAGTGACACACGCAAATTACATATCAATGTGAGAACTATTTTTTTTCTTTTCATGAATTTAAATTATTCATCTCTCCTTGAATGTATATCACTTTAATATTATCGTTTGGATTCTGCATTAATAATGTTTTCTGCTTCCTGCTAATAAAGAAATGATGATGGGAGCCTGCAAACAGGGTTTGTCCATCACTTTTTTATCAACATTTGAAGTAGATGTTTTTTATAATCACTACACTTTATGGTCAAAACGTTTGACATACTATTTAATTTTCCATCACACAGTAATTTTGCAAATCATTTGTCTCTGATTTTAACATCTGCTATGTGTTAAGGGCTAAAAGTTAGGCATGTTGCATAATTTTCCAAGACTGTGTGATGCTGCATAGAAAAAGACATTGATTTACAGCTATCAAAAATGTAGTTATGTTTTCATGAGCTGAAGTTCTCGGAATCATGCCTATGACTGTTATTTGTCATTTTTTCCATTACCGTGATTGTATCATAATTTTGCAAATCCTAAATACCTACTATCTATATCTATCTATATCTATATGTAATATATATATATATATATATATATATATATATATATATATATATATATAGATAGATATATATATAGATATATATATAGATATATGTACACATGCAGAATAAAACCAATTCTAAGACAAGAAGATGCAAACAGACAGTTTTGTAAGTTATAAATGGCAAAAGAAATACAGCAATGATAAACTAGCGTTTTGGACTAAAACACCAAATTCCATGAACTCTTGTGTTTTTCTTATGCTTATGATGGGCTATATTTTATATTTTCTGGTAGTTTCAGGAAAAAATAGAAAACACTGTCCCTGAATTTAACTAATACACAAATATATCTAAGAATAGTGCTGTGAATCTTGCTTAAAGTACATTAAAGGAAAAGCTGATTACGGTTGTTTAAATGTGAAGGCCACATATACAGATTGGCATTATAGAAGAATTGTATTATACTTAAGATATATAAGCAACGATCAACCTAAAAAGGGATAAAATAAATGAAACTTTAAAATGTTGCTGTGAAATAATAATGGACATCTTCTGCTACACAGAGATCAGTAGAAAGATCTGAAATGTTCAGTGCTATGGTAAGACTATCCCCGGGATTCATGAAGCTTGCGGCAGGCGCAGGTGTAGCATCAGCGATCTAACACCAAATATGGCCGCCTAACGATTCAGGTACAAGCTGTTTCCATGTGCACTACCAGCGTACGCCACAGCTTTGCAGCTCATGGTGCATGTATGCTAATTACCCCATGCGCAGCAGTGTAGCATGCAAATTAAGGTATATAGCGATTCAAGAAGTGGTGCAGGCGTAGCGTAAGCATGCAGAAATGTAAACCAAAAAAAAGGTTTACATTTTTTTCAAACATAAAATCGGAGCCATAACAGTGGACCAAACTCACGTATTATATTGTTAATATATGCTAATGGCTAAATATATAGCCATTGGCATAAAAAAACATGCACAACACATAAAAAAGAACATTTAATGTCATGACCACACTAACGCAAATTAAAATCGCAGTGCATCTGTGCGCAAACAGGATCACAATGAAAATATATTTATATGTAATAAAACAGCAATGTAATGCATTTCATGAATTCCCCATAATAGTCAATGGCACGCATGCTACACCACACCCATGGCACAAGGGTTGCTAAGGGTCTGTGACAGTGTTCTGCACTAGGAATTAGTAGTCAATGCCATGCAAATGAGACAAGTAATACTGAATTGCAAAATCCCTGTTGGTATAAGGATGTACCTCACAGTGTAGTGGTGCAACACTGAGGTGTGGCCTGGAGATAAAGATGACATCAAGAGAAGGGTGCACCACCTTAGCTGTAAGCACATTGGAGTATTGCTAATCTGGGTTGCCTCTTGCTAAGCAAAGCCACAGGATAGGGGTGTGGAAGTAGCCATAGCTTTGCTTAGCTGAGAGCACACAAGGTAACCAAAATTGAATGTGAACATGAATGAAAATGTGCTTGAAACCCGATAAACGGCTATGAGCAGCGCACACCACAGCTGAAACAGGAAGGATATGGGAAGACAATAAGGAAATGCTGCAGCATGGTAATTGGAGTACAAATGAGTAATTAACACCTAGGAACTCACAGTGGGCCATTGACAACAGCTAACAAGGCTGCTAGCTCCTACCTGCAGAACAGGAAAGGGGAGGTGCTGTACTGCAAAGAAAAGAGAACTGCCACAGCAGAACAAAGCAAACTTGCAGTAGCTCAGCTACATAACACATTTTGCTACACAATCCTGGATTGGGAAAGTACAAAACAAGAAAGCCAGCAGCTGGATGCATGCCTGACAATGGGAGGGGAATTGGGTTACAAAGTGAAGTAAAGAGCAATAGATGAATCACGGCAGCTAGGCATAGTTCAACACCAAAGGCCCCACAATAGCAGTACTTGCTATAAAACCCATAATTAAGATACCCTGCAGCTGGAATTTCACATACACACCAAATTACACCAGCAGCATCCATTGCACAATAGTATAAAGTGTGAAAGCACCTCACACACACTTGTGTATTCCCAGGCACACTGCACCATTGGTCTATACAGACGGGGAACTTTTAATATGTACATGTTAGGGGCTGCCATAGCTTTGATTCACCAGCATGTGTTGGAGACTGACGGTGATGTGGAGGAGGATTCTGACAACCATCTCAGGCACCGGAGGAGGCGAAGAGTGTTCAGACCCGGGGTAACCTGTCAGGGGCTACATGATCTGGAGATAGTAGAGCATTACAGGGTGGACAGGGACACCATACAGCAACTTGTTGAGCTGTGCTGGCCATGCCTCAGAGCCAGAAATAAGAGAGGGGAACCCATCCCAGTGGACACAAAGGTATGTGTAAGCTTGAGAATACTAGCCACAGGTACCTTTCAAAGACCAGCTGGGGATATCATGAGGATCTCACAGGCATCACCATCCAGGGTACTCCACCAGTTCCTGGATGCCATGTTACCACATGCCAATGAGCACATATACTTCCCCCGAATGCAGGAGGAGTTGGCCAGCAATATGTGTCTCTTCCACCATGTGGCAAACTACCCAGAGGTACTGGGTGCAATAGACTGCACACACATATACATCAAGACACCACCCGGTGAGCAGGGTAGGCGCTACATAAATCGCAAGAGATACCCCTCCATCAACTGCCAGGTCATGTGCAATGCCCAGGGCATTATCATGGATGTGTGTGCTGGCAGCCCTGGAAGCTATCACGACTCCCACATCTGGCATGCCTCACAGCTGTAGCAGGTATTTGCCAGGGGGGACATCCCATATGGCCACCTGGTGGGGGATGCTGGCTATGCACTGGAACCATGGATGATGACTCCCATCAGAAATGCACACGCATCCATGCAAGAATGCCATAATGAGGCACACGCAGAAACCAGAATCATCATAGAGCGTGTATTTGGGATGCTGAAATCACAGTTCCATTGCTTGGACATATCTGGTGGACCCTTACAGTACTCTCCAGGCATGTGTGCCCACATCTTCATAGTATGTGCCATGCTACACAATATGATCCTGCAGAAACAGCTGCAGCAGGGACAGAATGGTGAAGGCCCTAACAGCCCACCACCATTGTCAAGAGCCCCACAGGTACAGAGGGACTCAGACCACGAACACCCTGTGCCAGCCCCAGTAGGCAGATGGAGGCATGCCTAGTATGCCCATGCCTTGACAAAGAGGGAATGTATAGCACACACACTGACAGTGTAGGCACCTATGGACTGACACCCTTCTCCACCTGCACACACAGCAAACATGGATGGCACACACATGACCACCTGTAAATTGTCATGTATAGGTGGTCTACTGTGTGCATCCTACATAGGCAGCCCTCAACTATTGTACACGCAACTGCCATTGGCACAAGTTAAGTCAATACCTGAACAGTAAATTAAGCTATCAGCATGTGCCGATACTGTATGTATAGGTTCATAGGTACATAGGTGGGTACATGACTAACTGCCCGAGGCCATTCATAAACATAGCCAAAATGTGTCTGCTGTCACCACCCTATTGATTAACTGTCCCTCTGTGAAGCAGAGCAAATTGCAGGATCCCTGGGGTGTATACACTGTTCCCCACCCACTCTGTAAGGATTCCCTGGAGTGTTAGTGAGGGGCTCCATATAATGTTATCAGAGATGTAGTTCCAAATCATGGGGAGTATCCATGACAGGAATCTGTCCGTCCTGCATCTTCCAGTTATGGTTGTGGCAAGGTGTAGTTCATTACAGTGTGTGGCTCACTGTGTCATGGATTCCCATAGGTGGAGCATATCCATTATATCTGACTTGGACACAGCTTTGTTGGTCAGCAAATATCATCTCTGAGTAAACGAGATGCCACTGAGTAATGCACGAGTTTATGCAGTCTGGCAGCATAGGACACATGTCTGAGGGCATTATCTCTCTTTGCGAGGTACGTTTGTGGCCCTTCCAGCTGTCGGATGTGTTGTCTGAGATACAACCAAACTGGGTTATCATACTCGATGATGGGATTGATGAGTGATGAGTAAAGGGGCACAATAACCTAAGTCTGTTTAAATGTCAACCCTTAAGTAATCAGATGGCCTACATAGATGGATGTCCTAACTACTTCACAGATATGACTGTCAAAGGAGAGATCACTATGTAATGTAGTCCCTACATACCCATTATGTTGTCTGAATTATAGTGTCTGCCACTCAAGTGTTAATATGTGTGTGTGTAGTTTCCCAAAATGGAATGACCATGCAGTTTGTGGCCTTTAGCTGGAGACCATGAATCTGACACCCTGTGTTGGTCTATGTGAGGCCCCTTGAAGGATGTCTATCAGTTATGCCTCCCAGTCTGCAGTAATTGCCAAACACGGCCTGCTGTAGTCCACTTGTTTTAGCCCGTACCTCTGAGAAGTATATGGCAAACAGTAGGGGCCCCAGGACTGAGTCCTGTGGGACACCAGTTGTAACTGGTCAAGAGGTGGACTTGGAGGCTGCTAGGCTTACCATGTGGGTTGTGTGTGTAAGCCTGTTGGCAAACCAACCAATGATGTATGGGTATATGTAGTGGCTGGTGAGTGTAGAAATAATACTTGAGTGGGAAATGGTGTCAAAACCCTTGGCGAGGTCCAGGTAGTATGTGTGAACTACCACACCCCACACCTAAAGTCTAGGTGACTGTAAGATGTCAAACAGGTTCAGTAGGCATGATCTGCCATCAGTCATGCTGACCTGGGTAGGGTCAAGTGTCTGGAGGTTACCATTGTCTATGTTAATGAGTTCCATGAGGATGCGCTCCATAGCCATGCAGATCAGGCTACTCAGGCTTATGGGGTGGTAGTTACCATAGTCAGTTGTGTCACCGCCTTGGTGGAGTGCAATAGCTGTTGCCATGCACTAGTAAATGGCCATGTAGCCTGTGTAAAGGCTGATGTTGAATTGCTATATTAGGCGGGAGGGTCACTTTGTCTTGTAGTGTCTGCAGGATGCAGTCTGGGACACCATCTACTGATGCTCTGTCATGCCATTTGAAAGGGCCATTACCACCTATATGTCTCAGATGTCTGGGATACTGTACATATTGGGTATTGTTGTGGGCCCTGTAGGGGGTGAAGCTTGCTCCAAATGTATCATCAAGTGTGTTGGTCATATCAGTAGGGTCAGTATATTCAGTGTAATATTGCACCAGCACAGTGCAAATCTGTGTGTTACTGCTTACATCCTTGACATAGCCAAAGAAGCCTTTGTGGTCAAATTCCGAATCCATGCCTATTTACCTGTGGATGTCAGCCTTGGATGATTACATGAGTAACATAAGTATCTTGCTAATACTGGTCACAGACGTCTGCATGTCTTGGGATTTGCTGTTGTTCTGGACTAATGCCCTACTTCTGTTGTATAGCCTGTATAATGCAGGGGTTCACCAGACTGCTGTCCTTGTGTAGGAGTAGCGAGTCCTGGTTTACCATTGATGGTATGACCCATACATCTTTGTAGGTGCTTATAGAGTGCATTTGTAATTCCGTATGTATCTTGAGCAGTGTCATCCCTGAGCGTGGGGGCTGTGACCCCTCCCACCTCTGTCATTAGAACTGTGAATTTACATGTAGGAAAGGTATTCACTGTGTGTTCCTTGGGTGGGGGAGATGGTTGGAAGTGGAAATCATCAGTGAATAGTTCATGGTCAGATCTAAACAGTGACCAGTTGCTGTAGTGCACCTGTTGCACATGTCAGTGATTACCACTTCTAGTATGTTTTCACCTCTCATTAGTCCATCTACCAACTTATACAGGGCATATGAGGTGATAAATGCCAGGAAGTGCTGGGCCTGGAAGTGAATACTCGAGTAGGTTATCCAGTTAAGTCTAGGGTAGCCAACATTGACCAATAACAGGGTGTCTGGTAGGACTGTCATGTTTACCACTGTCTCCAGATAGTTGTAGTGGTGCTCCTCAGTCACAGAGAGTTATCTGTAGCAGCTCACAGTTTGCATTGCAGTCATGGCTGATTTTAGCTGCACATGGATGATCACAGAGGTATCATGCTGCCCCACTAACTTGGAGGTGTAGGTATCCCCAATGAATATGGATACACCCCCTCCTTGTCTGTGCCAGTCCATGTTCAGTGGCTGAAATGTGTGTTATGGGTTGTAGTCTGGTAGTGCCGGTGTTCACAGGAGCCTTATACAGGTTCCAGTCACAGAACAGATGTAGATGTTGTCCATACTGAGGGGGTGCTGTGAGTGCGTGCATGTTGTGAGTGCTACCGCTGGTGTTGAGTAGCCTAACCCTCATTGATTCTGCTATTGTGCAGCTCATGGAGGTGAGATTCACCTCTGAGACCTGCCTAAAAACAGCACCATGGGGGTGCCAATAGGCTTGCCCAGCATTCCAAAGCCTTAGGCTGACACATGCAAGTTGGTATGGCATTGTTGCAGGCATGTTTCCCATGTGTGCTTGTGTCCCATCTTTCCTGTAGGTAACCTACTGGTAAGCAATATAAAGCCTGAAACCTATACATGTCCACTAGCTTCCAAGATAGGCTTTTGGAGTGATTATGTATCAGTAGTCTGTATGCTATTGCTGTACTTAACTGTTGTCTGACTACATCATGATTTTACACTGTATATTGTGATCAGAAAACTCTGTAAAATCACATATGATGTTGGAGATGGGCTGCACTGTAGAGGTTTACAGATAGGTAGTATGCTATCTTCCAAAGGGCATTTAGAAGCATAGCTACAGCGTGGGTGGCTTTACTTGCACCATTGATGAAATAACTGAGCCTCTGTCAAGCATAGCCAGTGAAGTGATTTCAGGCAGAGTTGCTGGAAGTTGTTAAAGACTGGGGTGCTGAAAGGTCATAGGGGCACATAATGATCTCAAAAGGGCATGTTAACATGACAACCCAGCAGCATTCAATTTCACCAACAGGTCTTGCAGCTATAACACTTGAGTGGCTCCCCCACACCCTAACTGTATGTTTCTGGGAAACATGATCCCAGGGGTGTATATACTGTTGGACAGTCACACATCAAGGTTTCCCCTGAAGTGTGTCAGTGAAGGGCTATGCCAAATGTAGTTAGGATGTTAATGTATAGTCTCTCAATTCATGTGTTTTGTCAGTATTTTGAGAAGCTCACTGGGTGTGGGTGGCTCCGCCTGTTTTGTAGATAAGCTTACACATAGGATTCATGGACATAGGAAATAGGCAGAAGGAACGTTAATGTCAATAGTGTAATGGCTACAGCATTTGCATAATATCTGTGCAGTCCTGGTTCAAATCCCAATAAAGTCAGAGATGATTTACTTGTTGCATAGTATACCTTAACCACAGCTTGCATATATAGGTAGTATTCCATAGAATAATAAACATTTGGAACACACAACCGCTGAAATTTGTGTTAATCTCCCTTGCACTACCAGTGCCTGCTCAGAGAGGTAAAATGACCACTGCCAGGATTAGAACATGCAACCATGTACTCAGTCTTCACAATAACCTACCACTAAGCTATCTGTGATGTACCAATGGCAGTTATGTATTCTGACAAGTTAAAACACAAAAGAGAGGAATGTGTGGAGACAGGACAAACCGCCATGTACCCAATGAAAGGTGTATGCTCTATATATATATATATATATATATATATATATATATATATATATATATATATATATATATACAGGGGGGGGAGGATTATATGTCGATATATAGGGATATACATATATATGTAGATATATAGATAGGTTAACAACATCTACACAACCATGGAGGTACATAAAAATGGGATACCTACCAAATACCGAATGCTTGACATACTGACGTGCATAATCACGAGGCTTATAGACTGAAAGACCACAGTACCGAAACACCAGAAGCACGAGTTTTAAAATCCCGATGTTAACGGACATTTAGTTAGTGCTTCTGGTGTTGTGGTTCAGGTAGGTTACTGTGTGTAAGTGTGTTTCTGAGGGCTGTAGTGTGTATAAGTGTGTGTTCTGAGCGTGGTGTGTGTTCCTGGGGGATTGTAATGTGTGGGTGTGGGTTTGCTTTGTGCGTCTGTTTGTGCAATCTCAGAGGTAGAATATTAAAGTAGGGGGGTGTGGGGGGTGCAGCCACCCACATGGGGGGTGCAGCCACCCACATGGGGGGTGTAGGGGGGCTTGCCCACATGCTCATACATAGTGTAGGATGGTTTGTTTGGATGTGGTGGGTAGTAGTGTGTCTGTGTGTGCGTGTGTGTGTTCCATGTTTGTGTTACTTTCGCAAGTTTGACTGTCATGAGTTTGAGTGTTCATTAATGTGGGGTATGGGAGTCTGGGCCAGGTACTGTGAGCGTCGGAATTGTGTGCGTTCGGGTGTCCATAGGTATCCCGTATACAGCGGTTGAAGTGTTCATATATGAGTATAACATGGATCATAGCAATCACACATTCCACCATGACCAAATTTTATGAACACAGGATATGGAGAGTATATGCCTATACACTATTACAAATATGTACTATGGACATGAGCCAAAGATAGGGTTACTACCTGTCCCACTTTGCGAGGGACAGTCCCTCTTTGGATGGTTGTGTCCTGACTAAAAATATTAAAAATGGCAAATGTCCTGAGATTGTAGGGCATAATTATGTCCCATATGTAATGTAATAGTTGTATAAAATAGTTATTACTGTATCTAAAATGCCTACATGTTACAAGAAACAGGATAAGCAACTAAACTGCTACAAGAATAAGCTGATACTTAGGCAAAAAAAGAAAGTTCTATACTTTGTACTGACTATGGGTTTGTGTCAGCCTGTAAAATCTGATGTGTGTCTCGAAAATGTCCCACTATGGCCATTTGAAAAGGTGGCACCCCCTAGCCAAAGAGGGTCAGTCACCAACACAACTCCAATGACTGCAAATACCTATGACAGAAATAGACAGACAGATTTCATGTAGCAACACTTTATTACATTCCGATGTATTGCCGAAAGGATTCAGGGACTAACATCATCTGCATGCTATACAGGAACCAATTAACAATGCCTTAATGAATCAGCCTGCAATTACCATAGTATTAGTCCACTAAAGGATAGGTGTTCGAATAGGGAAGGAACCCTCACACACATATCAATTATGTATAAAAGCAGTTCCTACACATCTGCATCTGCTATGTACACCCACCAACATCTCCCCCACACCCAAACCAATTACAATATAAACTGTAATAACATCACAAATCATTCACTCACTGTACGACATCTGCAGGAGTCTTAACATACCTTGTTAGAGACACACTAACATGACCCTATGTGAAATAGTTGCTGTTATACAATGGAATAGCTGCTGATGTTACAGGGTTTGTTTGCACTAATCCCATTTCAGAGGGTTGTGTGTACACCAGGAAGTGTTTCCAATTACTGATTAACAGCACAGTATGATACACATGTACAGCAAACCAAAGTTGTCTGGTGAGCACACTGTAAATGACCTAACATTTCATGCATAGCCATACAGCCTTGACCTACCCAAACATCCTTGCCAGACTGAAACATCTGCAGAAGTATCAGGTACAAACAAACCTGCATAAGTAGCAATGGTCTGAAATATAACAGCTGTACTCACATGTAGAACAACATCTTCTAGCCATTACACACAAGCCACAGGAGTCATAAAGCTAATATATCTCTGTCTGTCTCCATATAGCTGTTGCAATACATCACAAACAACACATCCAGGTCGTATTCCTTGAACGTAAGGCAAAGGGACAACGCCCAAGTGAAGTACTCAATTATACACCACTGTTGCCATGGTAGTGGCTAGTGGAGTAGCTGCACAGCTGATGTGCATGTAATTAACTACTTTGGAACACCAATTGGTGGTCGGGATAGCACGTTACCGATATTTAACTATAAAAGGATGGCTTGTCACACATTCGAACCATCTGTATATACCAGCAGAACATTACAAAAAAGATTGAAACACAAACTGAAAAGGATTGAAAAAACAGTCAACGACACCTCGGGTTACTAATAAGGTATGTAGAACACTCAGTATGTCCGTGTATGTAGTACTTGTTCTGTAATAATTAAAGTGTACTCAATGCATATAGTGGAAACAGTTATCTTGTAGTGATGTATTGTTGAGCATAGTAATGCTTGTAGTATTGATGTGTGTACTGCTGTAGGTCACAAGGCAAACACTGCATACACCACAAGGGATGCTATATAAGGGCTTTGAACCCAACAATTCCTCTCCAGCCGCTGTCAGTGGCAGGGTTGGTCCAACAAGTACGTGCTATTACAGGGGATAGTATATGTTGATATATTGTAACAGTAGGCATAAGTATGGGTATATTACTGAGAATAACATGTCGAAGGTGGGCCTACTGTGCAATTATGATTTGCATTGTGGGATATTGTGCCAATAACCGTGTAATGTACAGTATTGTAGGCAGATATGTATTACATTTTACATAGCATTACTGTTATGTTAGGCAAACATTAGTTATGTCTATTGGCATTTACAATACATAATAACAGGATACATATGACTTGTAGTCACCCGACAGTTTATCAGCATGATAGCAAAGTAAAATGGAAGAGCTAGTTAACTATACATGCACATAAGACATGTAATAGGTTCAAAGGTAGGTACTAGGCTGTCTGCCCAAGGGTATTTATAAGCCTAGCTAGAGTGTGTTGGCTTCTGCCACCCAGTTAGGTTAGTTTCCAGTGCCTCTGGAGAGCAGAGCCATTAGTTCCCTGTGCCTCTGTCCAGCAGAGCCACTGCAGTGATCCCCGGGGTATATGTCTGTCTCTCATCCACCTGTCAAGGTTTCCCTTGAAGAGTGCTAGTGAGGGGCCCTGCCTGATGTACATTGGAATCATGTTCCAAAACATGGGGAGTCTCCAGGTCAGGAATCCATCCCTCCAGCACATCCTAGTTATCATTGTGGTTAGGTGTATATCCCTAGATCATGTGGCTCTCAGGGGCTTTTGTTTAGGTGGAGCATATCCAGCAATACTGGGTTGGACATGGGCCTTGTATGTCAAGCAGAGATCACCTCTGAGTACGCGGTATGCAACTGAGTACAGCTGGAGTTTCTTTAGTTGGGCTGCATAGGTCATCTGTTTGAGGTCAGTAATCCTCTTGGTGTGGTACTGTTGTGGTCTTTCAAGCTGTTGCAGTTGTCTTGTAAGGTACATCCCAAATGGGGTGTTGTATCCTTTAATGGGTCTAATAAGTCATGAGTAGAGAGGCACAATGGCCTCCTTTGTTCTGGATGCAAACCCATTTGAGATTAGGGGGCCATGTAGAAGGATATTCTAACCACCATGGCATTATGATTATCAAAGGAGAGATTGCTATCTACTTGGGTTCCCAGATCCCTTATTATCTTTTCTGTATGTAGGGGACTAGCACCTATGTGGTAGTCTGTGGGTAATTAGTTTTATCCAAAGGGGATGACTATGCACTTTTTGGCATTCAGCTTGAGGCCATGATATTGACACCAGGTATCTGTCTCAGTGTGACCCTCCTGCGGGGTGTCTGTATCAGCTGGGGAACCAGTTATGGCCCCTAGTTTGCAGTCGTCGGCAAACCTTTTCAGCCAAAGTCCTCCTGTGCTTACCTGTATCTCAGAGAAGTATATACCGAACATGAGGGGCTCTAGGACTGAGCCCTGGGGGATGCGACATGTAACTGGTTTACAGTCGGACCTAGGGTATGCAATTCCCACTGTGTGGGTTCTGTCCGTGAGCCACTTTGCAAACCATCTCATGATGTAGGGGTTAATGTTTAGGTGGATGGGTATGTCGATAATACCAGAATGGGGAATGGTGTTGAAAGCCTTTGAGATATCAAGGTAGGCTGTGTGGACCTCCCTACCCTCATCTAATGCCTTGGTAACTGTCTCAAAGAAGTCCACTAGGTTTAGGAGGCATGGTCTGCCCTTAACAAAGCCAAACTGGGTGGGGTCAAAGGTTTGGTGGTACCCAGTGTCTCTGTGAATGAGATCCATGATGATGTGCTCCATAGCCTTGCAGACCAGGCTAGTAAGGCTAATAGAGCAATAGGTCCCATGGTTCGGTGTGGCACCACCTTTGTGGAGTGGGATAACTGTTACTGTGCACCATTCAGGGGGCACAAAGCCTGATGTGAGGCTATTATTGAACATGGTGCATAAGTGGGGAGCCAGTTTGTTCTGAAGTTTGTGTAAAATGCAGCCTGGGATGTTGTCCGGTCCCATGGATGTTGTGATATTGGTTTAGAGGGCAGCTTTTACCCGAGTAGTTGTGATTACAGGGACTCTGCATTCTTCCTGTATAGATATGGGCCCTTTAGTGGGTGGGGGGGGGGCAGCACTGAATCTACCTGCCAGGATGTTGGCAATATCAATTGTTTCTGTAATGTTCATGCCTTTGTGCTGTAACTCAGATCTGGGTGTTACCATCGAGATATTGGACATAGCTATAGAATGCTTTGTGGTTGTCCTTGGAACTAGTGGTGGTTTTGTTGTCATAGCTAGCTTTGGAGGATCTTATAAGGGATCTCAGCTTCTTACTGAGGCTGACCAGGTAGCTCCTCCACTCATGGGATTGTACTCTCCTTTGCAACAGTTTCTTCCTTTTGTTGTACAGCTTGTTTATGGCAGGGGACCACCAGATTGGCTTCCTTATTTTGGAGGATAGCATCTTGGTTCTGTTTGGGATAGCATGATCCATGTACTTTTGTAAGTGCTTATAGAGTGCATTTGTGTAGGATTCAGCAGTTGTAACTATATTGTCCATCTGCATGGGTGTCATGACGTTCACTACTTCTGTCTTAAGAAACATGAATTTAGCTATGTAGAAATATTATACTGTGGTTTCCTTAATGGGGGATGGGGGATGGGGGCAGGATGTGGATATCAAGGATGTTTAGCTTATGGTCGGATCGGACAAATGAGGAGTTGACTTCAGGTGTGGAACACCGGTCACTCATGCTGGTAATGCCTAGGTCTAGGATATTGTTCCCCTGGTGGGGGTGTGGATAAGTTGATCCAGGGCATTGGAGTTTATGAATTCCAGAAAGCATTGAGCTAATGAGTTGGTACACGAGTAGTTTTCCCAGTTAATGGTGGGGTAGCTGAAGTTGCCCATTAGTAGGGTGTTTGGTTGAACCCTAATAATTTCCAGTACATCAAGAAAAGAGGAGTGGGAATCTTGGGGCATGGTGGGGGAACTGTAGCAAGCTACAATTTGGATTGCAGTTTAGCCCAGAGGTAGTTGCACTTGGATAACCTCGGGTGCATTGTGCTAAGCAACTAGCCTGGAGGGGTGGATATCCTTAATGAATATGGACACACCTCCGCCTTGGGTGTTTCGGTCCAGGTTACATGGCCGAAAAGTGTGGTATGAGTTATAGCCTGGTAGTGCAGGGGTGTTCTCTGAAGCCTTGAACCAGGTCTCAGTCACTGCACAGATATCGATGTTCTCCATTACAGGGAGTGTCATGAGTCAGTGCATTTTAAGATTTAGACTTCCAGCATTGAGTAGCATTACCCTCAGTTTCTGCTTGCCTGTTCCTGTTATGGTGGTGAATATGTTATTAGAACCTTTCTTAAAGAAGGCACTATAGGGGCAGCAAGAGCTTTAGCCAGTATCCAGAATCCCAGGGTTGACAGGTGCAGGCCATCTGTGGCAAAGCATCATGGTCTGTCGACCATGTCATCCCAAGCAGACAGATACTGGATCCCCTTAGAATGACACCAGAAGCTTAGCCAATTGTTGAAGTCAATCATTTTGTCCTCGTACTGCGGTATCATTCTGGGTGATGGCAGAATGCTACTCAGGGCTACTTGTCTGGGCTACAAGATTGGAGAGCTCTTCCATGTCTCTTTTCATGTAGTCCAGGGAGGTACATCTCAGGTTATTCACACAAACATGGACAATGACAGAGTCATATTTGTACTTTTTGTGGAGTGACCTGAGTGCGTGGGTTATGTGGCAGATCCTGGTACCCAACAGGCAGCTGACAGTAACCTTCTCCTTGTTTAGCCTGGTGAGTGTGACATCTGTGTGCCTGACTATAGAGTCACCTATGACTAGTGTGTTGGATACTTTGTTTTGCCTTATTGTCTGTGGTTGAGTGGCACACTGAGTCTGTGGGCTATGTGTCATTAGGGTTGTGTTGGGGGATGGAGGCTGCTTGCGTTTCTGCTTTGGAGGTGTCTGTTGCTTAGACACATTATTGTTGAGAGCCTCTGTGAATGTTTTTGTGCTACTATGTGTGGATTATGGTAGTGTAAATTTAGTGAGACTATGTGATGAGTGTGGAGTGGTGCAGATGTTTATCTTCTCCACATGACTGTCACGTTCAGTCTTGGTTGGAGAGCTTTACCTCTGGTTTGGCTAGATAAGTGCATCTCTCACAGGTTGTAGTGTTGGGTGGTAAGTGGAGAGGGTTGTCTGTGTACATGAGGCAATTTCTACATTGCCACAAGATGCCCAGATTCATCAGATAGACAGGAGAGAACACTGGGAGCTGACCCTTGGACATGCCTGAATATAAAAATATTTTCTCCTAGATAAGTGAGGAAAGTAAGTACAAGAGCTGTTTTACTCTAAGCAAGTGAGAAAAGTACATACAAAAACTGTTAACCTCTAGCTAATGAGGACGATTGAGTGCTATAGTAAATAGTAGCTTACGTAGTGCTTACAAGTGCTGAGCATGAATAAGCACTCCAGATAGGGTCTTGGATAACATAAACACACTGCCCCCCCCCCAACAGGTAAACAATCATATATCCATGTGCACTACAGAGCCCCTGTAACCACAACTCTAACTGTCCACATCCCAGGTTGTATCATACACATATGGCAAAACAAGCTGCTCTCCACATACACATCATGTAAAACATAGCTTCATGTCAGGCTGTGTACACACTGAATGGTGCACACCAACAGGTATCACAACCCACAAAGGAGGAGACACCACTGATAATGGGAAGTACTGCACTACTACCCTGCTGAGTCTGGTCTGAAAGGCCATGAACCTTGATCAACTTATTTGATGTCAGCAGTACAGATGTAGATGTTGATTTCACATTGCATATCATAACCTTGCCAGGTCATAGGAAATCGTCACCCATACTGTGTTCCACCTACACTCAGTATACTAGATGTACATTCCTATGTCACAGGAGTGTTTTGCAATAGGACTGCTGGTAGAACCAACATTACAGAAGGTGTCTGAATAATATATGCACATCATACCAGTGCCAGCTACAGTAAGACAGGGTTAATTCATTGTACCCTCCCTCATTGTAGTCTATACCACACAGACTAACAGAAGGCATTTGCCTATTGAAGCATGAGAATGACTATGACCTAAGAGCAATAGCTGACTCAGAGTGTTGTGGACAACATACAGAAGAGGCTTTGTGGGTGAGGTGTGTGACATATGGCCAAAATTTAACAGCTGCATATTGCATTGTCACCCCTATGTTTATAACCCTGTACCCACGGACTACCACCTAGGCAGCGGTCAACATAATGGACACTTTGTGTAAGGGATGCAGCTGGGCAGCTGTCTTTCCTGTGATAGTTACGTCACCACACCTGTCAGGTAGTCGTATGTGGCAACCCTAATCATGACAGGGTGCCATTCATGAATATAGAGATCATTATCCAGCCATACTCAACCCTCATGTGAACCATATCAGATCACATATATCCTTTAAGGGGTATTGGCCATGTTCAGATGGCCTACACCAGCCTTCCCAATCCCCATCTCCACTATGTAGCATGATGCCTACCCTGAATAAAGCCATGTCCAACCCAGTGATGTTGGACATGCTACATGTACACATCTTGAGCTCAAACTCATACTTCATGGACATCCACCTTCCTAGTACAAGGAACACCACATGCTGGACAGATCCTTGTCTCATACACTTTACATACTCCTGCCATACTATGCATTCCTGTCCAGCAAAGCTGCACATTGCCCCCCTCTCAGACATGGTGTGATGACTGCATAGTAAATGTATCATTAACCCTGTGGATCAGTTATGTGGCACTGCTTCACCTGGCCCCAGAAACCCACCTGTCAGCTACAGCTAGGTACCCTTTCATCCTAGATTCATACATGGCCCAGGGTATACAGCCTACTAGTTGACTTTGACCGTACATGCTATAGTTGATATCCATCCCTGCAAATACCATCTGGATAGCCAGTGTCCCATGTGTATCACATGTGCAACACAGGTGATACATGGCAGGATGTTGAACTGCTGTACAGTGCCGTGTAGATGTATATGGCAAAACACATACATGTAAAACCTTCCATGAGCAAGTCTGCAGGGTCACAGATCATGTCCGTTAAGGCAGTATAAGTCTTTATATGTAGCATATACACAGCATCAAGGTTGACTGCATTAATGTGGACGCATCCAACCATGTGCTGACAGGTAAGAACACCAGTACAGACAAATAGACATGCCCACATCAAGACAGCATCCACATGGAGTATGAGCAATGTAATCAGGTGACACACACACGTATATGGTGATAATATCCAATCACCATTGAGCGTCAAATGTGTGTGACACAAACCTGTCAGTGATGTCAGTGTCATGTAGATTTGCAAAGACAACTACTTAATCATAATAAATGTGATACACATGTATGTTCAGCTGTAGCTCTGTATGTCTCTGTGAGTTACTGTGACCTGTCTCCATCATTATGTCTTCCAGGTATGCTGCGTGCAAGGCTACCACCTTATACCTGCTTGGAGGATGAGGCCCTCATCCCATACCTACATGACAATCATGATGTCCTGTTCAGCCATGCGCCACAGGATGCACAGCAGCGGGATGCCCTGTGGCAGAATCTTTGCAGGAGGGTTAATGATGTGGGTGGCCACAACCGCACATACCAGCAGGTGCGCAGACACTGTATAGACCTCATTAGATGAGAAAAACAGCATGTGAATGCAATCACCAGGGAACAAGGTGCAACAGGTGGTGGGCCACCAAACCCAGCCCCCACTCACATAAACTGAGGAGCTACTGGCCAACCTGGGAACACCTGCAGAACAACATCCACAAGCCTTAGCCAATATCATGGAGGTGGGTGTCTCTCAACCACCAAGCCTGGAGTTGCCTGGTAAGTCACGACTGCACCTATAACAAATATATTCCATATAGTTACATGTATCACTGTACAATATGTAATGTAACATCATATGCAAGGCATGTATACACAGATGCTGCATACTATAGTATGCTACTCTGTGTATGCACACATGTGCATACTCCATAGTATAGTCTATTGTACTGGTGTTTGTGTTAACATGCACATTGCACCCTGTAGCTATCATACAGGTGTGGATAATGATCATATTGCTGTTACTCCTATTTAGGTACATCTGGCGTTCCGCTGCGACAGCAGCCCATTGCAGGTGAGACTGTTATTATTTATCAGGCATGCTAATGCACAGATCTATCTGCCATGTGGCCATTTACCACATGTACACATAATGTATGGTCCTGTCACAATATACAGGTCGGACCTGCAATGCATCACAATGGCTACCCGTGTGCAATACTTGCAAACTATGTGAAACACCAACATGAAACCTCACAAACAGTCATTGCCAGATGTGTGGACAGCTGTGCATACAATGGTGGAGGTGCTGTTCACTGTAGGGACATGTACTACAGATCAGAACTACACGTGCGGGGAATACAAACAGTACTACACAGTGAGCTGGAGTACGGCCAGCCCACAGAATTCACCAGTGTGGATTATACCCCTGCTATGAATGTCACACAATGTGATGTGCTATCTGACATGTCCATGACATCTAGTGAGCTGGCTGCAGTACTGCCTAACTATCCTGAAAAACATATCCCACATACCAAACATACAACCCTTTGTCTGCATAACCCTGTCGTCAGTGGAGCATATGACATCTATGGGTGTATGTCATATGGGACAACACAGACATGTGAAATAGATGCCCGTCACAACTATTTGGCCAACACATGTACACACATGGCCATGAAGGATGGCCATAGACATGAAGCAACACACACAGTAGACGTGATGTGCTTGTGTGTACACCCTATCGTACATTGGCTCCACATAGTCCAACTATGCCCTTTGTGTAATGGTTATGTTGCAGATGTGGAACACTAGACATCCTACAGGCCTGTGCACATCTTGTGTAGGTGTGACATCAATCCACCACATAAGATGTGTTAAACATCTTGAGTGTGTCACAACATGACAGCAGTCACCTGTTCAGTATCCACATACATACACAGACAACCACATCAGCCCACAGATACAGTACATTCCCCTTGCTGGTGTCAGACATCAATGTCTTCCTTGCTCCTAATGTGTGTGTGTGTGTGTGTGTGTGTGTGTGTGTGTGTGTGTGTGTGTGTGTGTGTGTGTGTGTGTGTGTGTGTGTGTGTGTGTGTGTGGTACACAGATGTCATGTGGGACATGGTGTACCGACGAGTTTGTCATGTCTGGCCATAGTTGCCAGACAGCAGCAATATGGTTGCAGATGTGCAGGGTTGTCATCCATATATCCTTCAGTGACCCATGTCACACATTCCACATCATGGCTTAGTGTGTATACACCTCAGTGACGTGGGTCGCATTCCACAGTATATATGTATTGTATCTGAACACAGTCATGGCTACAAACTGTGTCTGTAACTCATACTGTATAGCAACAGAGATGCCTCATGATTCCCTGCAATAGCCATGCACATCAGCTAAATGTGCAGTATATCTGTAGGGCGGATAGACAACACTGCATTGGGGCACCATTACCCCACTGTATATTTGACAGGACACCATTGTGTTAAACATGTATGCATGTCATTGCACACGTCAGCAGATCACATGTCATACTACATGTGATTGTCAAGGTCATATGCCACACATCAGGCAGGTGTACTGTTAACCTGTGCTGATCTACATGGTGTAACACAGGGATATATGCTAACTACTACTATGATTGTGTAATTTTCATGCCTTCTGCTATGACACATGCATGCTGTTGTGTGCCACCCAGGGATGTATAACTACCACTATTATTGTCTGAGCTGCATGCTGTCTGCCATATCACATGCATGTTGCATCCCTTCTGTCATATCACATGCATGTTGGGTGCCATAGTGTGTGTCTGTGTGTGTGTCTATTGTATAGATTTTAATGTATAGTTCTTATCTACCCCTCACAGGGGATGTAGGTGCGTTCCCCTCCTGCAGTCCATCTGATGTTAGTGTTCCCACAGACTCTAGCAGTGATGATGAACATATGATTGAGGCACAGACAGGGTTGTCAGGGGCTGAATATGTGCCATTCGTTGCCATTCCACCTTTATCCCCTCATCCCTACACACAGTTCTCATGCCTACACATACCCCATCACCAGTGCCATAGAGGAAGGACAGTTGGCATGTGGTAGCTTGGAACAGGAAAGTGTGGGGACTATGGAAGGTGTGCCTGCACACCATGGTGTCAGCCAACTGACTGGTGATGCCCCACACAGGCACGTGGCCAGTGCTGCTCATAGGAGCAAGACAGAGCACAGCAGCTGGTGTCAACAGACGCATGTTTCAGGCTGTAATGGAGGCACATGCATGTGCTGAATGGCACAACAGAGAAGATCAGAGGCTTCAGGGGGCTGCTGTCCATTCTTTAAACAACATCCAGGTAATGGTAAATGCTCAACAGCAGATTGCTGAAGCTTTGGATAAATGATTGGGTAACATGGTTGGAATCTTTGACTGTGGCATGACAATCCGCGAGTGTGAGATTTTTGTGCTGGAACATCTGGTAGGAGTGAGGCGTCGGGCATGTGGATGTAGGCCTTATACATAACCTGTTTCAGGTCTACGTGAATGAGCTACCTCACATGCCCGCTCCCATAGTGGCGGTAGCAGCAGCGGTGCAGCTGGTTCTGTGCTGTCCACACCATGACACAGTAGGCCACATGCACATGACTCTGGATAGTCCCAACAGGGACATGGTTCCAGTGGACAGGTGTCATCAGACAGTACCCAATCTGCACCTCTGCCTGGTAGTGCCCATGCAATCCCTGGCAGACACAGGTCACGTGGCCATGGCCGGACACCGTTAACTGTAAAACCTGGCCTGTACAGTCCGTAGCTGTCAATAATACCCCTGTGTAGGCCAGACACATGCCAGAACTGTGTGCATACATACACGCACACACTGGAAACATATGTAGGGCACCGCAACACGCACATGCATAACATCCACACACGCTCAATTAGATCAAAGGCCCTAACCCACACACATGATGTCATCCAATGGTGTAGCCTAGGCCTCTGGCAAACATTATCACCCTGTGCATGTGATGATGCCTGTGCCGCATCCCTGTCATTCACACCATCATTGCAGGGACATGCTCATATGGTCTGATGCACATGGTGAACAGACTAGGAAGATAAGTGTAGATTACAATTGTTGTGTACTGTTGACAGGCAGCAGACATACCATGTAGTACAGGTTTACAATGCATTTTGTACTGTTAACAGTATGTGTCTTGTGCAACAACAGTAACTGCATGTTGGTCATGATGTTCTGCTTTCCTCCTTCAGGTCTAATTGCATGTGCCGGTGGATGTCAGTGTTTGCAGTTAGTGTCCCATATGTAAATGTGGACTACTCACAGGTATGTATGAAAATACCAGCATGCACCTTGTAGCTTCTACATCACAGTTAAAATGTCCCACGTTCCAAACACGTCTACTGATCCAAGGGCATGGTAGCTGTGTATTAAGCTGCTGTGGCTACAGAAGTGACATCCATACTGGGTAACATCACAGGTACAGTTACATGGAGTGGTGAGGTAAGAGAGCGGTCTAGCTGATGACAAGGGTAGAGGCCAGTGGGAAGTGTGATGCCTCAATGGGAAGCAGTAATACACATTCCCATGACAGGATGCAAACACACAACTGCACCCACACACTCAGGTATTCACGCACATGTATTCAGAGACACAGTAACACACCCACACACTCATGGATTCACCGACACAGTAATACGCACACACACAGTTGCTAATGTTGAGGTGAGGACCCCTGCCTATGTGCAAATCATCATTACAGTACTGTGAACATATATGGCATGCCACATAGATTACACATGTATAGGTAGTCAGTATGGCCTAAGATCAGGGACATCAACATGGATAGTAGATTGCATCACCTGGATGGGGGGAGGGGTCTTATCAGTTCACTATGGTAACATACATCCTCACTCCAGGGACCAGACAGCCATGCATATATATACACACACACACACACACACACACACACATACACACACACACACACACACACACACACACACACACACACACACACACACACAAACTGTGTCATTCACTATTGAATACACCTATGTCACTCACACACAGATACCTCACATGTGTAAGATACACACCCCTGCCTATGTCCTGCTTTCCACATTGCAGTCTGTACAGATGTCTACAACAGTGTACAGAAGAGTGAGTAACAATTGAGATGTATTCCCCACCATACATGACATATATGGACACATACGGAACTACACATGCCAGTACTGTGAATCAAACACCTGCTTATCTCATGATATGTATGACAGACATACAGCGGTATTGCACACTTTACAAAGTGTACTGATGCTTCCTTTCACAACTGTGCTGATATATGCACATGGGAGGTCTTACCTGTTACAGGTGTCAAGTGATTTACCTTCGGTGTCACTCTGACTGTTGTCTATGTTGTGTGTGTTGCCCTTCAATTAACAAAACCATAGCTTAGTGGTTACACAGGTTGTTGTAGGACCACTTGCGACACATCTGTGAGCTGTCCTCAGCAAACATCCATCTGCAAAGATGCCCCACCACTTAGTTATGTCCACACATCTGTCCATACCTGAGGTACATCTTTCCATACTTTCAGCATATCACCATATACAGTTGGCAATGTTGAGGCTGCATTGCAACTGCATGATGTACTAAGACACATGTCACCTGCATACATCAGAAACTTCACACGCATAGTATCTGAACGTACACCATTACATGTACATGTGTGTTGGTCCTACAATCCTGTCATTTGGGCATGTTTGTAGGCATTGCAATTGGTGGACATGTGTAATGACATACATGACACATGGACTGTTGTATGATATGATAGGTGTCAACATTGACATCACACCTTATGTACTGTTAGCATTCAGCAGCCATGGACCTACATTCCATGCGCATGTGTGTAATGGCTGTAGCCACCTGTCTGCACAAAGGACAACAACAGCTATGCTATTTACATATATGTTGTATGTGTGTGTGGCATGTACATATCCAGGGCAGGTACATGTATGTCATACCCAAACATGAGGGTGTTTACTGGTGTACAGCAACAATCATCTGTTAATGCTGTAAATAACCGAGGGCTCCTGGTATGTGTACAGCTGACCTGGTTACAGACAGTGGTATCATTGCATTGCATAACACATGATGCAACTGTGTCAGTACACGGGTACTCTGCACAGTTGATGTAGAGCTTGGTACAGTCCACTGGTCAAGGGTCACATGGTGGTGTACTATTATATGTCCTACCACATGTATGGATGTATGATGGTGGTTCGAGGGCATGGTGGTTTCTGAGGGTTATATCCTAGAATGCAGCTTTTGACACTGGGTCCTGTGCCTGACTCATCTGTGATGCCTTTTCGGGGAGCACTGGTCAGTACATGTGAGTGAACTGTATGTATGTGGGGACACCACCACCTGGAGCAGTCCGTACCTGTGTTATAGCCCACATGTCTGGTTTTGAGGTATATGGTGGTAGTGCTATTGTGCACTACAGAGCCTTCAGCCAGGTGTTCCTCACTGCACAGATGTCAGTATTCCCCATTGTTGGATCTACAGTGAGCAGCTGTGATTGCGGACACTACACATCTAGCACTGGTTAGCATAAGCATACAATGCAGTAGTCCTCTAGGTGTCAGGGTATTATCCTGTGTTTAGGACATTTGCCTTGGAATGGCACTATATGGGCAAATGTGACTTAGGTATTATCCCCACTCCCTTGAATCATGGATGCATGTGATATGTGACAAAGGCCTGTCTACTTTCAGTCATGTCATCCCAGAATGGCAAACACTGGACAACCTCGTAATTACAGCAGGGCATTGGCTCATTGTGTTGGTCAAGCATTTGCCCCTCCTAGCAAGACATCACTGCGAGTGGTAGTATTGTGCTTGGTATAGAATGGTACATCTAAGGTGACAGACAGCAGCAGATGTCGTGTATAAGACCGGTGTCAGATATATGTAGTGCAGCGTTCCTGCTAACAATGACAACTACTAACACCGGAGTCCATTACAATGTGTTCTTTATGTCTAACTGTACTAGCATGGCCACTGTGGCCTTCCATGTTTAGAATCAGAGTGCATCCCAGACAGCCCTGTGCTACTAAGTGTATGAGCATGCCCAGTATAATCTTGTTTAGATGGACACATAGTGCATTCCGAACAGCCCTGTACTACTAAGTGTGTGAGCATGCCCAGTGACACCTTGTGTTGGTTATGTGCCTTTATGTGTATGAGCATGGCCATTGTAACCCTGTATAGTGATAGTAGTTGTCCATTCCACAGATGGGCATACTCCAGGTCAGGATGGATTCCTACTTTAAACACACAGGTTCACAGGTATGTACATCTTAACTGCCAGCATCCCTGTTGATATCAGCATTCCTAGAAGGTCATAATGACAGCCTTGAAATATGTAGTCTGTGTGGCTCGACTCGTAACGATGTAGTATTGTAATAGTGATATGTAGATAGGCAGGTGTTCTGTTCCCACCACTGGTGTGTGTGTGTGTGTGTGTTTGTGTGTGTGTTTGTCTCCGTCTGCCTGAGGACTGAATAATGCTTTTAGACTTTTCACACTCCATACAATTCCTATACCCACCTTTGGCAAGGCGGATGATGTCACCCACCTAAAAATACACCTCTGGGAGTGCTGTGACCCAGTAAACTTTGTAGTGCATTCTGTAACTGCATAATGCTGTAATGTGATAAAGTAATTAGGTCAGTGTTCTAATCCCAGACTTGCCAAGTGTGTGTGTGTGTTTATCTCCATCTGCCCGAGAACTGAATAATGCTTTTAGACTGCTCACACTCCATACAATTCCTATACCCACCTTTGGCAAGGCTGATGATGTCACCCACCTAGAACTGCACCTTTGGGAGTGCTGTGCCCCAGTAATCTTGGTAGCGCGTTCTGTAACTGCGTAATGCTGTAGTGTGATAAAGTAGTTAGGTCAGTGTTCTAATTCCGGACTAGCCAACTGTGTGTGTGTGTCTGCCTGCATGAGACAAGTACAGTGCTTTGTAGAGTATGCACTCTCTGTACAAATCACATGACCACCTTTGTCAATCCTGCTGTTGTCACCCACCTAGGAATACACCTGCAGGTGTGCTGTAACCCAGTATTCGCCATAACGCGTGCCCTAAAAGCATATTGCTGCAGTGTGATACGGTAGGTAGGGGTTCGTATACAGGACATGGCAAGTGTGTGTGTTTGGCTGTCAGAGCCTGTGTAGAGGTGGCTGTGAGTGTCTAACCAATGGACATGTTGGGGAGTGGATTTTTTAGTTTTCCTATATTCATAACTCATCAGTACCGACCCCCAATTTTATAATATCCGAAACAGATTCAAGAGAAGCGTCTAGCAATACAGCCACTATGGGTGCAGAAACTGGCAAAAAGAATGCTCCCCTAGACTCAAATTTAGCAACTAGGCCAAAAGAAGGGGCAATGCATTCACCGATAAATTGGCCCTTGCTGTTTTTATCCAAATTCAACCACTACAGGACTCAAAGAACACAGAGTCAAGAACGGAAAAGAAAGAAGCTTACACTTTAATTGGATCTGAATCAAGTTTAGTAGTGAATCTTTCAAGCAACATTTTAAGCCCTGATATGATTTCCTTGTTAGATAAGGGCCTGAGTTTTATTCTAGCCTTACCATCTGATATTAGTGAATTTGTGCTGGATATCACAATGTTTTGCAGGAACCTTGCATTAAAGTGTACTTTTGGACAAGCTAATGACAATAGATGGCTCCCTTATACAAAACTGTGTAGCTTAGAGCACCTCTCTGGTCTTGTTCAAGAGGAATCTTGACCAATGGATGGGAGATTGCAGATATACCCCAGGGATTACTTCAGCGTCACTGCTTGACAGAGGCACAGCAAAATGATAGGCATAGTTTTTATTCAAACTAAAGGGGTGGCGAAAGCCACATAACTATGGGCTAGGCTTATAAATGCCCTTGGGCAGATAGCCTAGTATGAACCTATGAACCTATGAACCTATGAACCTATGTTCCCCCTAATCCTCCACCAGTGGAGATGTTCTTAAGATTATGTGAAGATGAAATCTTCAAACTAAGGGGTAACACAACCAAAGGACAAGGATGTTTCTTCAGCTTAAACACTAATGAGAATGAGATGCTGAAGCAGCTAAAGGAAACAGTTTGGTCATCAAGCCTGCTGATAAGGGAGGATGTATAGTGGTGATGGAAGCCATATAGTACAGGCACAAAATGCTCTCTATGTTGGCTGATGAAAGAATGTATAAGAGACTAAGTTACAGTGAAGCTACGACTAAGGCAGATCGTTTTCGCAGCCACCTATATGACCTATTGATAGCAAACATCTCACAAGAACTATATGAGTTCTTTGATTGCCCAAACCTATGATTCCATACATCAGCGGACTCCCCAAAATTCACAAGGATCCAGTTGACCCACCCCTACGTCCCATAGTTTCTGGAAGGGGGTGGGTAACTGAACCTGTTTCCATGTACGTGGAGAATGAATTAAAGAAGGCCCTGCCACTAGCAGGAACTGTATTGAAGGACTCAGGAGACTTTCTGGAAAAACTTTTTTTAGTTACCAAGGGTCTTAAAAAATATGAAGATTTGCTACTAGTGACAATGGACATCAAGAGTTTGTTTACGGTGATTCCGAATGACTATGGTCTACAGGCAATAAGATCTTTCTTAGCAAGGAACAGTATGGAAGCAGAACCAATATGTTCCTTGTTGGAACTCGTATTGGAAAATAACATCTTTATGTATGGGGACTCTTTCTATTTGCAGACATGGGATGTGGCTATGGGCACCCAGTGCGCAAATAGTTACTCCAATTTGGTTCTGGCTGAGTGGGAACACAATGAACTGTTACCTAGTACCTGGAAACAATATCTAGTGTACTACGATCATTTTGTGGATGATGTCTTTATCCTTTGGAGAGGCAGCTCTACACAATTGGACCTTTTTATTAACTTCATCAACGAGAACACAGATTTTCTAGAGTTTGTGGTCAAACACTCTTCGGAGACCATAGAATTTCTGGATGTGAAGATCCATCTTCACCCTGATAGAGGTATCAGTACAGGAATTTATAAAAAAGAAACCTGGAGAAATCATTATCTGCATAGGGGGAGTATGCACCCTGGACATATCTTTGATAACATCTTTGAGAATCAGATCTTAAGAACTTCAAGATTATGTACTGAGAATGAAGACTTTGCAGCAGAACAGAGAAATATTGAGACGTATTTAAGAAAAAGATCTTATAAAAGAAAGAATTTAAGACTGAAGCATGACCTACAGGAATTAAGGAGATGAAAGGGATGTCCCTACTTCTCTGAACCTACATCGAGTCATCATGAGAGTCTGGATTTTAAAACTCAATCACATCAACTTAAATGTTTGTTAACATACACTGCTGACAATAAACAAGTATGTGAAGTTATTAGGAAGTTTTGGCCAGTATTGACAACTAATGACAAAATAAAAGACATTGCAGGGGAACAGCATAGATTCCTATATAAGAATAAGAAGAATTTGAAACATCTCATTTGCAACAAAGATGGTGTTGAAAGAAATAGGCCCAATTCTAACAGAAAGGGCATTTTCAAATGCCTGAGATGCAAAGCTTTCAACTCCATTGACAGCTCCAATACTTTTTTATATCCATACTCCAGGCAACAGTACAATTTTAATGTTTATGCTGATTGTACTAGTTCCCACATTATATACTTAGCGACTTGCTGCCAATGTAGTGCTTTCTATGTTGGCAAAACAGATCAATGTCTTAAGGAATGTATCCTTAGACATTTAAGGGACATCAAACAGAAAGATCCCAATAATGCCTTAGCAGCCCATATAGTACAGTATCCTTCTCATCGCTTTGTATTTAAGGCCATAGAGGCAGTCTGTCAGACCACAAGAGGAGGCAATGTTCATAATTGCACAGAGTTAAGGGAAACATGCTGGATAATTAATTTAAGAGCGAACAGATTACCAGGCTTGAATACCATTGTGCCATTAAAACCTGCACTTAAGAATAGAAGGAATACGATCAGCAAGCTTACTTGAATGTTACTTCATTCATATAATGTATGCACATACATAGCTACTAGTTTTCTCATATACAATCTCATAGTAAAAAGAAGTACTGCGCCTTTAATTATAATGAAGGAAATTATACCTCTTTGCTAGCTGGCCTCCTTTTGGTTTGCAACAAGGCGTGTCACAGATGAATGGCTGTGATGCCTTATAAATACAAAAGCTGAACAGTCTTTTTTTACAATCTGAGGAAGGCATATTTGCCGAAAGCGCTTATAGGAAGACTGAGGACTGCTTGTTTTATGTTATATTCTTTTTTATTAAAGTTTTGATTTTATTATCAAGTTTTACTGCCGTGGTGGACAAAAGAAGTTGTTAGTAGTGTTTACATCTGGCAAAAGGCCTGGTGAACAAAGTATTCAACCCTACTAGTACCTGGTATATGTCCTGCACCCATGTGCCGTACACAAACACACTTGCCTAGGATATCCCGCTATGTTGCTAGTACCATGCACATTGATGACAGATAGTAGGCATAGTGTGAATGCAGTGGGCTGCAGAGGACATGGCACCCTGTACAGCAGTACAATAGGCACATATTTGCAGATATTGTGCCTTCACTATGTTTCCCATTGGATGCCTGCAACATATGTGGTGCCATCAAATGTGATCTACAGAGGCCATACAATGCCATACATATGTGCCCTGTATGGACCAATGCCACTGACACCAGGAATACCTGTATCATACTATCAATGCAGGTGCAGGGTCGACCTGCTCACTATAAGCAGGTTTCGCCACACCAGGCCAGTATTGGCATATCAGAGGATAACAGTCTGTGCACACAAAATGTGCCTGCCAAACTAGGTACACCTGTACATGTCGCTGTACAGTATTGTGGGACATGCACATCCCAGGCAATGTCCATGTAAAGGACTATCAAACACAGACATGGCATGCATTGCAAAGCTATGGCCGTACACATTGGTAACCAGGATGTCAGGGTAGATCATGCAGTACCCATCTGTGTGGGACATTGCAGACACTACATCCCTGTACTGTACTGCATGCCATTGTGAGGTGATGCGATGCCAAGGATTACCCCTCACCCAGCCTTGTACAGCCATCTTGCACAGCTAACCACTACACACCCATGAAGCAATGCATACATGCATGTCAGTACCGGGACCTTCTGTCTGCGTGTGGGTTATGATGCTCCCAACCACAGTCACTCCCAGTATAACCCTCGTTGAAATACCAACAGATGTAAAACACTTTCACATGCCCTAGCCCATAGAACCTCCAGATATCCACTGTGGTACATGTAGTCCTGTGCATTACTGCAGTGTGGCAAACTAAGTAGTTAGGTTGTGTATTTGTGGCCCTGGCAAGGAGTGTCAATGCGAGTCCATTAGAGAGTGTGGTTGTGGTGACAATGGCATCGGTTCACGTGGACAGCCATGTGTGCCACACCTAATGTATGTCTACTATATCTCTGTTGCAGATGTCTGTCACCTACACACATATATGTTCTTACAGCACAGCAACATGTCGGCTTTGTGGCACATGCAGTAACTTCATGCACATGTAATAGCAATGACTAGTCAGTCAGGGTTTGACCCCTGTACTGTTAGGCATGTGGCAGACGATGCTTAGGGTTTAGTCTCCAAGCCCTTCTCTGATGTACTTTGCCTGTCCCACCCACACACTCTCTGGTGGATGTGGAGGTGTACACCTGCTCAGCAGCAGCATGTGTATTGTAAGTGATGGACATGATCAGGTGATGGCCTCTGCACCTATTGCAGTTCTCCTCTAGCTGATTGCACATAGAACAGCTGTGATGGTATTCCCATAGCCATTCACATGATAAACACAGTACACTATCTAGGAAAAACATATTGGTATTTGGCCATGACAGTCACTGTGAGTGGTACCTGGATATGGTGTTCTAAAACAGCATCACAGATGATATATGGATGTACCTCAAACATCATACACAGTGGGAAATAGCCTAAATACAGGAGGGTGATGTGCCACACATGACTACAGCATGTAAGTGTAGCTATGCTGCATTGAGACTACTGCCTGTTTAACATGTTGTGTGTGGTAATGGCTATTCTGCATGTTTTAATACAGACATGACAGTACTCTGATCATGAGGGACCCCCCATCTGTAGGGACATCTGTGAACTGGCCAGTGTGTGGAACCATTTGTTTCCTGTGTTACACACTGAACACACATCTTGCATAGCAGGAGCATAGTGTGAGGATTGCAGACAGTACATGATGATAGGGATATGTTACTGCCATCGCATCCCTGACTGGACGTGTGTCACATGAAACAATCGATGACAGATACTGTCTGGGGGTCCCAGTGACAAGCCTATAATGGGCAACTGTTCATAGCTGTGGTCACACATCTACTACACATTGTACAGATGTCATACAGTATATATGCATGCGTTGTGCTCCCTCTGCAAATGTATACCATCTGTTGTGCTGGCTTGATGGTGATATCTATGCATACTGTTGTAGGTAATCATGTATGCTGTTGTCTATCACTAAGCCATATGTGGGTTTAAACTGCAACACCTAAGGCTGTATGGGTTGGGAGGTCCTGGCAGAACCACCTGTCCCACTTCAGCTGAACATGGCACCAGGCACCAGCACATCTGGGGCACAGCCTTGGACATCAACCACTGTTGGCTCTGCACCACCATCTGGTGGTCCCCATGGAGCAGGACCAAACAGGTACATGTCTGCTGTCATGCGGCCCCATACGTGTTGTGTTGGGGGCTCACTAAAGGGTTCTGAAGCAAGATACGCAAGCTCAAGGGCAGATTGTCACATTTACAGGGTGATGCTGCCCCTCCTGGACAGCCCCTAGCACTGCCTCCTTTGCAGCTGTTTAGGTGCAGTGGCGGCTGCCCATGACTGGGGACCTTTGTCCCACTGTTCCCATGGGCTTGTGCATGCCGAACACCCATCCCCGTCCGAGGTGTATCCCCCCACATGTGTCATATACTGACCCTGTATGCTGTCTTGTCTGTGATCCTACCCTACCTATCCTCCCGGCCATACCTACTCTCCATCCCCCACATCCAGCCCTCACCCTACGAAAACATAAGGCCAATCGGCTCCTAGGACAACATCTGCCCTATACATAGCTGTCCATTTCACACACATGCCCACTGGACACATGTAACCCTTGTAATATGCATCACAACATACTCCTGTTATCCTCACCCCTGTCCCTCAGGCGCACGATCCTGGTAGGCACATCACTCCAGGTACATGTGATGAGGATGACCTCATTATACACACAACACTACCGTTACCTCTTTGGTTACCCCATTTACCTTTATCATGATGATGATATTGCACATAGCACCTTGCAAGAGTACTGTTCATGCATAATGATTGGACAGGTGCTGTTGTGTTAATGTACATTACATGCACAGAGTGATGTATACGGCCACTGTACAAGTGTTTTGCGTGTATGAATGACACATGTCTGTCTGAGGGAGTCTTGAGATTACATAGAACAGCACCACTACATAATACAGGCATCACTGTTGTTTCCCATTTCATACGTTTGTAATGCTTTGTTGCCACATGGTATGTTCCTGATATATCTCTATATATGTATGTACCTATATGCTGGACATAAACACTCACATATACATCTACATGATGGGATACATTCCTATACTTTGAATGACTGCACTGTATGATATGTTTGTGGTACTGTCTGTTGTCTATAAATCTGCCATGGCGTATTGGTAAATCACATTAGCTTTGTGTGCAGGGTCCTGGTTCTCAGCCTTGCACAGGCCATTTATTTGGATGCAGGGCAGAACAAGGCCAATAGATATGGAGAGAAAGGCACATTAAAGCAGTTGTGAGCAGGTGTGTGGGGTTTGCGCAGTGTTAAGCAATGCTAACTTCTGGTTACAGCTTCTTACACTTGGTTAGCCTCTACATTGCTTTACCAGTGCAATACTCGCATACTGATAGCCAAACAGGCTTACACCTGCTCGCTCCAGCACTTGCAAATGCACCAAAATTGGTGCTTGCATCTGACACTCACACCCCTGAGAGTAAGCGAAGACCACAATATTACCTTGTGATGCTTATTACATCAGATTACATGCCTACAGTATCGGAATGGCTGCCCATTAGGCGACAGCATGCTGTTCGACTGTACAGAATCGGCCTGTCCAGTGATTTATTCATATTATTTTGTGCTTCACTTACAATCTGCTCCCATCTGGCTGATACATGGGATCTGAGACTCTTCAATGCAGACAAATAATTGGGTTTTGGGACCCACATCCGTCGCCAAGTCATGCTACCGCATACCTATTACAGGGTTTTGGATGTCCCTACTTCTCTGAACCTACATCGAGTCATCATGAGAGTCTGGTTTTTAAAACTCAATCACATCAACTTAAATGTTTGTTAACATACACTGCTGACAATAAACAAGTATGTGAAGTTATTAGGAAGTTTTGGCCAGTATTGACAACTAATGACAAAATAAAAGACATTGCAGGGGAACAGCATAGATTCCTATATAAGAATAAGAAGAATTTGAAACATCTCATTTGCAACAAAGATGGTGTTGAAAGAAATAGGCCCAATTCTAACAGAAAGGGCATTTTCAAATGCCTGAGATGCAAAGCTTTCAACTCCATTGACAGCTCCAATACTTTTTTATATCCATACTCCAGGCAACAGTACAATTTTAATGTTTATGCTGATTGTACTAGTTCCCACATTATATACTTAGCGACTTGCTGCCAATGTAGTGCTTTCTATGTTGGCAAAACAGATCAATGTCTTAAGGAATGTATCCTTAGACATTTAAGGGACATCAAACAGAAAGATCCCAATAATGCCTTAGCAGCCCATATAGTACAGTATCCTTCTCATCGCTTTGTATTTAAGGCCATAGAGGCAGTCTGTCAGACCACAAGAGGAGGCAATGTTCATAATTGCACAGAGTTAAGGGAAACATGCTGGATAATTAATTTAAGAGCGAACAGATTACCAGGCTTGAATACCATTGTGCCATTAAAACCTGCACTTAAGAATAGAAGGAATACGATCAGCAAGCTTACTTGAATGTTACTTCATTCATATAATGTATGCACATACATAGCTACTAGTTTTCTCATATACAATCTCATAGTAAAAAGAAGTACTGCGCCTTTAATTATAATGAAGGAAATTATACCTCTTTGCTAGCTGGCCTCCTTTTGGTTTGCAACAAGGGCGTGTCACAGATGAATGGCTGTGATGCCTTATAAATACAAAAGCTGAACAGTCTTTTTTTACAATCTGAGGAAGGCATATTTGCCGAAAGCGCTTATAGGAAGACTGAGGACTGCTTGTTTTATGTTATATTCTTTTTTATTAAAGTTTTGATTTTATTATCAAGTTTTACTGCCGTGGTGGACAAAAGAAGTTGTTAGTAGTGTTTACATCTGGCAAAAGGCCTGGTGAACAAAGTATTCAACCCTACTAGTACAAGGTATATGTCCTGCACCCATATGCCGCACAAAAACACACTTGTCTAGGATATCCCGCTATGTTGCTAGTACCATGCACATTGATGACAGATAATAGGCAAAGTGTGAATGCAGTGGGCTGCAGAGGACATGGCACACTGTACAGCAGTACAATAGGCACATATTTGCAGATATTGTGCCTTCACTATGTTTCCCATTGGATGCCTGCAACATATGTGGTGCCATCAAATGTGATCTACAGAGGCCATACAATGCCATACATATGTGCCCTGTATGGACCAATGCCACTGACACCAGGAATACCTGTATCATACTATCAATGCAGGTGCAGGGTCGACCTGCTCACTATAAGCAGGTTTCGCCACACCAGGCCAGTATTGGCATATCAGAGGATAACAGTCTGTGCACACAAAATGTGCCTGCCAAACTAGGTACACCTGTACATGTCGCTGTACAGTATTGTGGGACATGCACATCCCAGGCAATGTCCATGTAAAGGACTATCAAACACAGACATGGCATGCATTGCAAAGCTATGGCCGTACACATTGGTAACCAGGATGTCAGGGTAGATCATGCAGTACCCATCTGTGTGGGACATTGCAGACACTACATCCCTGTACTGTACTGCATGCCATTGTGAGGTGATGCGATGCCAAGGATTACCCTCACCCAGCCTTGTACAGCCATCTTGCACAGCTAACCACTACACACCCATGAAGCAATGCATACATGCATGTCAGTACCGGGACCTTCTGTCTGCGTGTGGGTTATGATGCTCCCAACCACAGTCACTCCCAGTATAACCCTCGTTGAAATACCAACAGATGTAAAACACTTTCACATGCCCTAGCCCATAGAACCTCCAGATATCCACTGTGGTACATGTAGTCCTGTGCATTACTGCAGTGTGGCAAACTAAGTAGTTAGGTTGTGTATTTGTGGCCCTGGCAAGGAGTGTCAATGCGAGTCCATTAGAGAGTGTGGTTGTGGTGACAATGGCATCGGTTCACGTGGACAGCCATGTGTGCCACACCTAATGTATGTCTACTATATCTCTGTTGCAGATGTCTGTCACCTACACACATATATGTTCTTACAGCACAGCAACATGTCGGCTTTGTGGCACATGCAGTAACTTCATGCACATGTAATAGCAATGACTAGTCAGTCAGGGTTTGACCCCTGTACTGTTAGGCATGTGGCAGACGATGCTTAGGGTTTAGTCTCCAAGCCCTTCTCTGATGTACTTTGCCTGTCCCACCCACACACTCTCTGGTGGATGTGGAGGTGTACACCTGCTCAGCAGCAGCATGTGTATTGTAAGTGATGGACATGATCAGGTGATGGCCTCTGCACCTATTGCAGTTCTCCTCTAGCTGATTGCACATAGAACAGCTGTGATGGTATTCCCATAGCCATTCACATGATAAACACAGTACACTATCTAGGAAAAACATATTGGTATTTGGCCATGACAGTCACTGTGAGTGGTACCTGGATATGGTGTTCTAAAACAGCATCACAGATGATATATGGATGTACCTCAAACATCATACACAGTGGGAAATAGCCTAAATACAGGAGGGTGATGTGCCACACATGACTACAGCATGTAAGTGTAGCTATGCTGCATTGAGACTACTGCCTGTTTAACATGTTGTGTGTGGTAATGGCTATTCTGCATGTTTTAATACAGACATGACAGTACTCTGATCATGAGGGACCCCCCATCTGTAGGGACATCTGTGAACTGGCCAGTGTGTGGAACCATTTGTTTCCTGTGTTACACACTGAACACACATCTTGCATAGCAGGAGCATAGTGTGAGGATTGCAGACAGTACATGATGATAGGGATATGTTACTGCCATCGCATCCCTGACTGGACGTGTGTCACATGAAACAATCGATGACAGATACTGTCTGGGGGTCCCAGTGACAAGCCTATAATGGGCAACTGTTCATAGCTGTGGTCACACATCTACTACACATTGTACAGATGTCATACAGTATATATGCATGCGTTGTGCTCCCTCTGCAAATGTATACCATCTGTTGTGCTGGCTTGATGGTGATATCTATGCATACTGTTGTAGGTAATCATGTATGCTGTTGTCTATCACTAAGCCATATGTGGGTTTAAACTGCAACACCTAAGGCTGTATGGGTTGGGAGGTCCTGGCAGAACCACCTGTCCCACTTCAGCTGAACATGGCACCAGGCACCAGCACATCTGGGGCACAGCCTTGGACATCAACCACTGTTGGCTCTGCACCACCATCTGGTGGTCCCCATGGAGCAGGACCAAACAGGTACATGTCTGCTGTCATGCGGCCCCATACGTGTTGTGTTGGGGGCTCACTAAAGGGTTCTGAAGCAAGATACGCAAGCTCAAGGGCAGATTGTCACATTTACAGGGTGATGCTGCCCCTCCTGGACAGCCCCTAGCACTGCCTCCTTTGCAGCTGTTTAGGTGCAGTGGCGGCTGCCCCTGACTGGGGGCCTTTGTCCCACTGTTCCCCTGGGCTTGTGGATGCCGCACACCCATCCTCGTCCGAGGTGTATCCCGCACATGTGTCATATACTGACCCTGTATGCTGTCTTGTCTGTGATCCTACCCTACCTATCCTCCCGGCCATACCTACTCTCCATCCCCCACATCCAGCCCTCACCCTACGAAAACATAAGGCCAATCGGCTCCTAGGACAACATCTGCCCTATACATAGCTGTCCATTTCACACACATGCCCACTGGACACATGTAAGCCTTGTAATATGCATCACAACATACTCCTGTTATCCTCACCCCTGTCCCTCAGGCGCACGATCCTGGTAGGCACATCACTCCAGGTACATGTGATGAGGATGACCTCATTATACACACAACACTACCGTTACCTCTTTGGTTACCCCATTTACCTTTATCATGATGATGATATTGCACATAGCACCTTGCAAGAGTACTGTTCATGCATAATGATTGGACAGGTGCTGTTGTGTTAATGTACATTACATGCACAGAGTGATGTATACGGCCACTGTACAACTGTTTGCGTGTATGAATGACACATGTCTGTCTGAGGGAGTCTTGAGATTACATAGAACAGCACCACTACATAATACAGGCATCACTGTTGTTTCCCATTTCATACGTTTGTAATGCTTTGTTGCCACATGGTATGTTCCTGATATATCTCTATATATGTATGTACCTATATGCTGGACATAAACACTCACATATACATCTACATGATGGGATACATTCCTATACTTTTGAATGACTGCACTGTATGATATGTTTGTGGTACTGTCTGTTGTCTATAAATCTGCCATGGCGTATTGGTAAATCACATTAGCTTTGTGTGCAGGGTCCTGGTTCTCAGCCTTGCACAGGCCATTTATTTGGATGCAGGGCAGAACAAGGCCAATAGATATGGAGAGAGAAAGGCACATTAAAGCAGTTGTGAGCAGGTGTGCGTGGGTTTGCGCAGTGTTAAGCAATGCTAACTTCTGGTTACAGCTTCTTACACTTGGTTAGCCTCTACATTGCTTTACCAGTGCAATACTCGCATACTGATAGCCAAACAGGCTTACACCTGCTCGCTCCAGCACTTGCAAATGCACCAAAATTGGTGCTTGCATCTGACACTCACACCCCTGAGAGTAAGCGAAGACCACAATATTACCTTGTGATGCTTATTACATCAGATTACATGCCTACAGTATCGGGAATGGCTGCCCATTAGGCGACAGCATGCTGTTCGACTGTACAGAA